>NW_024069191.1:0-62702 GCF_009389715.1 Phoenix dactylifera
TTTAGAGGTTACCAAAGGGAATTTCTCCAGCAATTTAATTTTTTTTTTTAAGGCAAACCTCTACATCATTGCTTTTCCAGCAGTTCTCCTTTTGATCCATCCCAGATTTTTTCCTCGATTCCCTGATCAAATAATATATATAAAAAAATAAATAAAAATTAGTAAGGGAGAAAAAGAAGATAAGAAAAGTAACAATAATAGAAATTTTTTTTAAGAAATTTTTTTTAATTTTTAAATAATTTTTTTTTTAATAAGAAAATAACTATGCTAGCAATCCCCGGCAACGGCGCCAAAAATTGATCGGTTCTTTCAATTTGAAAATAAAAGCACGCCAATAGCACGTATCCTGTAGGATAGTGATTACGGGTGTCGGTCCACAGGGATTGGAGACTAGTTATTTTTCTTTAATAATAAATCAAAAAGAAGAATTTGCTAACTTGATTTAACTAAATTAATCTATGAGTACGAATTAAATTTTATCAAAGTAAATAGATCTAGGGTTTGGAATCCACCACATAGCATTGCATCAAGGATTGTGTTCTTAATTTTTTATCTTTTGGAGAGGCATGCAATTTTGGCTGCAAGCCTTTTAAAATGAAAGCATAAAGAGTGTTAGGAAGATCCATCTTCGGTGTAGCATGAAGTATCTACCTAAGTATGCTAATCTAGGATGCAGCACGCTTCATCTTCCTAGGCATGGATCATCTTAGACTACTTTAGCAAACATGATTAATAACTAGCATGCTCAAAATTTAAATATCATGAAGAAATATTTCATTAGAAATAAGAATTTAAACAAGCTCCAAAATAATAAAAAACAAGAACTACAATTACCCTGATACATTGCTAGGGCTTCATCCAGCCCTAGACTAGATGTTTAGCCGAGCATGGCTTCCGGACGACCTCCCATCTTCAAATGAAATTGATCACCTCCCATTATTCCCAAAATATCCAAAACTCTTCTCTTTCCCCCCTCCTTTCTCTCTTTTTTTTATTTCTTTATCTCTCCCGCTCGGTTTCTTCTTCCTTTTCTTCCCCGAAACAGGGGTTCTCCCCTGTTTTCTCCTCCCCGAGCTCCCTTTGCCACCGAATGATGGCCTCCTTTTATAGTGGAATGAATGGTGTCAATGGCGTGGCTGGATCTTGGGAGGGATTCATGGAGCGTTTGATTGTAATGGCCGGAAATGAAGCCGGCCGCTGGATCGACGGGAGGTGGAGGGAAGAAGATGAGTGGCCGCAGGATCGATGGGAGGTGCTGATTCGGAGTATCTGGATCTCGGAGAAGCCGAGGACTGAGCTGTAGATGAATGCCGAGCTGGGTTTCCGGCGGTTGGGAGCCGATCACGGCTTGGTGCTAGGGATGAATCCGGACGGAAAGATGTTGCAGGTGTCTGTGCGAATGATGAATTGGAAGCGTTACGATTGGAAGGAGAGGCGGGGGATCCAGTCGCTGGCTGCACCCCGTGGAACTCGTGCTGGAACGGGCTGATGCGGAGCATTTGATTCCCGACGGTTGGAGCGGCTCGTTGATTGCAGCGGAGGAGTGATCGCCGGCGGAGCATCCGGGAATGAAGACGACGCCATGGCTGGATGCGGAAGGTGCCCGACTGATCTCCCTCTTGGATTTGGCACGCGGATGATGGGGGATCGGGTTGTTGTGAGCGAGCCGGGATCACGGGAAGGTTTGGCAGCGGGAGGAAGCTGAAAAGGATAGGTAACGGGGAGGGGAAAGAAGATAAACAGTGGGATATCGGGAAGAAGAAGAAGATAAACAGTGGATATTCTTTATTAATTTATTTATTATTTGATTTATATATATACATAAATATATATATATTTGTAAAAACACTGTTCATATGAGCAGTGTTTTCACGGGATACTGTTCATCATGAACAGTGTTTCCAGTAATTCTTTCCAAAATTATTTTTATTTATTTTATTATTTTATTATTATTATTTATTATTATTATTATTATTTGTTTTAAAATTATAAATTTTATATGAAGGCACGCAAGGCATTGGTTGGGAATTGACTTTGGGTTTGAGGTGGGTCATGATTGTTGATTTGCTTGAATTTGTTCTCGAGCCCAATGACATTTAATTCTTACTATACCGCTTCAGATTGAACTCAACCAGATCAGACCGTGACTTAATAAAAGGGTTAATCAAATATTTTTCCATATAATTATAACTTTCAATCTAACCAGGACCAAAGCTCATTGAATTATACCCTTAGCTTGATTGCAACTCCATCAGGTTAATAATTCGGGTCAACACAATCTCCTCCTTATATGTTTTTATGAAGATCTCAACCAGAAGAGAGACAAATTCAGAGTCTGTTTTAAGAAAAGTATTATTTACCTCTTACCATAATTTAAATTTATTTCATTGTTTATTCAATTTCATGGTAAAACAAGTAGTTATCCATTTAAGAACATTGATAAGTGCTGGAAAAAGAATATTAAATTATAGATTAATCTGCACTTATCAGACTCTCATTCACATCACATGCAAACGGCACATTGCAGGCAGTTATAATCGCAGCAATAATTAAAGCTAAACTTTAAATAGGTGATGATCATGGATTCTAGTTAGGTCGTATTACAAGCACATGCACGTCAATCGATCAACTGGTCTTCAACTCTTGAATTGGTTCCAAGCCTCCTTGATTCGATCTTTGACCAACTCTTGATCCAATCACCATCAACCGCTTAGACCCCTGCTCATCTCATGCATCATCTTCGACTTGATCGTTGACGTACATCACATCACAGAAATACAACCAGATATAAAATAAAAATAAAAATAAATTACATTGCCCTTTTAGGAGGCACGCAGGCCTCTCAAAATATCAAATAAGATGCATGCAAGCATCTGAAAAATTACATGACATCACAGATCATATCGTAGGTCATTACATTTGATACCAAAAGGGTTTGAATCCTATGATCATCACCGCATGCAACAATTATACTTTTTAGATTTGAAAACTAATTGATTATCTCATGACATAGGTTGCTGATCATGCTAATCATGATTCTAAACTTTGTAATCTCATTAACAATATAATTAGAATCATCATCTTATCACATAAAAATCAGCATGCAAAAATTCAGCAACCCTGAAAAATCTGCATGCAGAAATTTTCAGCATGCATGATCATTCAATTTTCAGATCTAATAAGCCTTTAGATAATTAATTCTTACCTTAATCTACGAAGCCTAAGCTCTGATACCACTGTTGGGAACCCGCCCATGCCGCTGATATTTCAAAAATAAAATCAGATGGCAGCGGAAGAGGCATGTGCGGGATCGACGTTCATCGCATGAACGTTGTTTCATGACCGTTCGTAGATAGGTAAGGATTAAAAACTTTTTATAACTTTAAGAAGATCAGATCTTCACCTTGTGCGGGTAGATGATCACCGCAAACTGAAGTTCGTGGTTTAGGATGAAGGTTCGCTTGAAGCCGTTAAAGTGCCCGGACTCTACGGGTATCCACACGAAGCAGAGGACCGATCCAATCGCTCTAATCTCCCCGGGGTGCTAGCTCCCTTGCAGAGATTTCTTTTGATGGCTGATATCCTCTCTTTCTTTCAACTCTTGAATGTACTTGAGAGGAGCAAGAAGAAGGATGAAGAAGAGGAAGAAGAAGAATCCCCACGCAGCCTTCTTTTTCTTCCTTGCGTTGGATGAAGGAAGGGAAGGGGAGGAGGCCGCCAACACTTGAAGTTGTTCTTCCTTTGCTTGCAGCCAAACCAAGGGAGGAGAGGGGGTGATGACGGCTGAAGAGAGGAGAGGAAGCACCTTAGGGCGTCAGCCCATGATCCCTCCCCTTTTTATAGCCATCTAGGGCTCCTACAATTTAGGAGTCCTAGAGTTATTTCCTAAGAGGGGCCGTCGGCCCCCTCTCTTCATCCCTCACCTCATGGAAAGGGGAGGGGCGTACGCCCCTCCTCATGGTAAACCCTAATCCACATTAAGTAGGGTTTGCAATGCCCTAATGTGGTCAAGTCCTAATCCAATTAGGCTTAGCCCAAGGGTGAACGAATTTGGATCCAATCTAGGTAAGTCCTAATCCAATTAGAACTTAAATCAATTTTGACTCAATTGAACTCTTCAATCCTAATCCAATTTGGAGTCTTATTGATTCATTAGATTAATAATTAATTGTGACTTAAGAAACCCTAATCCAAATTAGGACATATTTAATTTTAGTCCTAATCCAATTAGGACTCTAATTGAATCCGAAGTCCTAATCCAATTAGGATTTCTAGGAATCCTATTCTAAGTAGGAATCCAAAAATGAATTCAAAATCCTAATCTAATTAGGATTGTAGGAATCCTACTCCAAGTAGGAATCCCAGTCCTACTCCAAATAGGATTCCTAGTCCTAATCCAATTAGGACTCTAGGAATCCTACTCTAAGTAGGATTTGTGTTTTAAGTCCAATTAATCAATTCCCATTGTTCCTTCTTCAACTGAATATCAATCAAATTGATTACTTGTGATTTCTAATCACTATTCAACCATCGGATCGGTCAATACTTCTAGTGTGTGTGACCCCATAGGTTCTATTCTGACTGGTAGTGAGATATATTATGATCTCTATCACAATATCATTGAAAACTCCTTTCAATGGATTGGAACGATTCCAACTCTTCTCATTAGGGTTTATCGATCATCGAGATAATCCCTGTGAGTCCCACCATCCACCAGTGACACCTAGCAGCATGTAGTGGCTATCCAGTAGAATAGAATGATGAACCTCTAGGTGCAGTTAACATGTGATACAGTCCTTCTATCGTATTATCCCTATAGGACGGAGGTCATGGATAACTCGTCAAACCCCTTCATCTGTCATATGTCAAGATTTATTCGACTCGAGTTCGATAGTGGAAAACTCTTTCTCCACTTTATATTACTGCCCTGGCCAAGGTCTTAGAACTCAGTCTAACAAATCACATAGGATCACTTCTCTTCTATCAAGGTCGATAGATTCCATGTAAGTGCATACCCTACTCCTACAGTGAACTTACTGCAGCCAATCTACACTACAAGGACCCATATGACTAGAGACCATGTATACGTGTAGTCAAAGTACAATAACCTCACTGTGAGTAGCTGAAGCACCGCAGGTCAAAAGACCAGTCATATTACTGCAACATCAAGCAAGTCACTGACGAGTGGATAGACATCCAAGTGACTTCTTGTCTTGGTCACGCTCAGTACCTTGTTCTCTAACAAGCACCTGCACTATTACTTCAGTGTCCCCACACTGTGGACTCGAGTCTCGTCCATCCATAAGGAAAGTAATGTGTGCACTGATCTCATCGGATCGATCACCGCCCTCGTGATGATCCATCGATCAGGAGCATTCAGAAATTAATTACTAATGATGCATGGCTCAAATTCTTAACTCTTAAGAATATGCATCATTATCTTATTAATTCTTGGACGATTCATAGATACATAATCAATATGAATGAAAAAGATGCCTTTTATTTATAAAGTCAAATACAAATTATGTCCCAGAATTAATAATGTGTCAGCCAAAAATTGGCTTCTAGGGCATACATCTAACACAATCGGCTTGGGTCGAACCCGATCGAATTAAGTCAAACCCTAATTTAGCCCAAAATGAATCTAATTCAATTTGGCTTAATTAAAGTCCAATAATTCAATCAAATTGAATTTATTAGTAATCTAATTACTAATTAACCCTCCAATAATTCAATAATTATTTTAATGCAACTTTTGCTTAGGATAATTTTGTCAATCGAATTGACCAAATTATTCCTGAATGATTCTTAATCATTAATCAGCCATTTGATCAACCTAGAAACTTCTATGCGTATGACCCCATAGGTTCGAACCTAAGTCGGTAGCACAAGAACAACTTCTTGTACTAATCGAAATGACCATCTAGCAATGGTACCCGACGTCCAGATAGGCCGAATGATCGCAAAGCAATATTCAAGAACCCATGGACTATGGTTACTATATAATTTATCCCTATGACTCCTAAATGCCAAGATGACTTCAGAGTTCTGTCAACTCTGTAATAAGTGCATCCATGATGTGATTCAACTTTAGAAATCCTGTGACTTCTCACAAGGATTACCCTGGCCAAGGTTTTGCTAAATTGAACACAAGGCATTATCTCCTATTTCCAGAAGGGGTCAATTCCATCTTGACTCACAACTGACTATGCAAGTACTTGACTATACCCAGTGACCTTCCGTCACTGAATTAGAAATTCAGGTAGTCTGGTACCAAAGTATAGTGAGTTGCTTGCTAGTCACAGGTTACGGTCTCAGATCAGAGGGCCAAACTTATACCCATATCCACTCGGAACATCTCTTGACAATAGAGCATTCCGGAATTGGTCACGTTCAGTGAAATGTACTCCTACACTTCACCTGTATGACATATCAGTATCTCCACACTCCTTGGTTAAGAGGACAATCAACATATATGTCACACAACGACCTAATCTCAATAATGCTGTCATCCTAGTAACAGCATATCATTTGATCGCGAACAGTTTTAAGGACTTGAAGATAAATCCTCCTTTATCATAAAACAAGTCCTATGGACTTCATCATATAAGAGTTCATTTGAAGATGTACAATGAAATGATGAACAATGCCAAATAATATTTTATTAATTTGTCAATTTATTTACAAAATTTAATCATCAGCGCACTGACGATTGACTCTTAGGATACAATTCCCAGCAACTCCCACTTAGCCTAAAGCCAATCGGCACAGTATATAATACCCATCTTCGACTTGTGTTCGTTGAACTCTTTAATGCCGAGGACTTTGGCAAATGGATCGGCCAGATTTTTTTTTGTGTCAATCTTCTGAAGATCAATATCACCTCGTTCGACGATCTCTCGAACCAGGTGGTAGCGACGTAGAATATGCTTGGTCCACTGATGTGCTTTGGGTTCTTTTGCTTGAGCTATAGCTCCAGTGTTGTCACAAAATACAGGCACTGGACCATCAATGGAGGGTGTCACTCTAAGCTCAGTGAAGAACTTCCGCAACCATACAGCTTCCTTAGCGGCATCAGATGCTGCGATGTATTCTGCTTTACATGTAGAATCTGCCACTGTATGCTGTTTGGAACTTTTTCAGCTGATGGCCCCACCCTTAAGAGTAAAGATATATTCTGACCCACTCTTGCTATCATCTTGATTTGACTAAAAACTTGAATCGGTATATCCTGTTAGAAGTATGCCCTAGAAGCCAATTTGGCTGACGCATTTTTATTCTGGAATATAAATTTGTACTTGACCTTATTATTAATTTATTAACTTGGGCATTCTTTTTCATTCATATTGTTTATGTGTCTATGAATCGTCCAAGAAATTAATAAGATGATGATGCATATTCTTAAGAGTTAAGAATTTGAGCCATGCATCATTGGTGATTAATTTCTGAATGCTCCTGATCAATGGATCATCACGAGGACGGTGATTGATTCGATCAGTGCACACATATTGCTTTCCTTATGGATGGACGAGACTCAAGTCCACAGTGTGGCGACACTGAAGTAATAGTGCAGGTGCTTGTTAAGAACAAGGGTACTGAGCGTGACCAATACAAGAAGTCACTTGGATGTCTATCCACTCGTCAGTGACTTGCTTGATGTTGCAGTAGTGTGACTGGTCCTTTGACCTGCGGTGCTTCGGCTACTCACAGTGAGGTTATTGTAGTTTGACTGCACACATACATGGTCTCTAGCCATATGGGTCCATGCAGTGTAGATTGGCTGCAGTAGGTTCACTGTAGGAGTAGGGTGTGCACCTATAAGGAATCTATCGACCTTGATAGATAAGGAGAGATCCTATGTGATTTATAAGACTGAGTTCGTAAGACCTCGGCCGGAGCAGTATGCATAGTGGAGAAAGAGTTTTCCACTCTCGAACTTAAGTCGAATAAATCTTGACATATGACAGACGAAGGGGTTTGACGAGTTATCCATGACCTCCGTCCTGTAGGGATCCACGATAGAAGGACTGTATCACATGATAACTGCACCTAGAGGTTCATCATTCTATTTTGCTGGGTAGCCACTACATGCTGCTAGGTATCACTAGTGGATGGTGGGACTCATAGAGATTCTCTTGATGATCGATAAACCCTAATGAGTAGAGTTGGAATCGTTTCGACCCATTGAAAGGAGTTTTCAATGATATTGTGATAGAGATCACAATATATATCTCACTACCAGTCAGAGTACAACCTATGAGATCACACACACTAGAGGCATTGACCGATCCGATGGTTGAATCGTGATTAGGAGTCACAAGTAATCAATTCGATTGATAAAAGTTGAAGAAGGAACAAAGAGAATTGATTAATTGGACTTAAAACAAGAGTCCTACTTGGAGTAGGATTCGTAGAGTCCTAATTGGATTAGGACTAGGAATCCTACTTGGACTGGGATTCCTACTTGGACTGGAAATCCTATTTGGAGTAGGACTAGGATTCCTACTTGGAGTAGGATTCCTATAATCCTAATTAGATTAGGAGTTTTGAATTAAATTTGGATTCCTACTTGGAGTAGGATTCCTAGAGTCCTAATCGGATTAGGACTTCGAATTTAAATTAGAGTCCTAATTGGATTAGGACTAGAATTAAACAAGTCCTAATTGGATTAGGATTTCTTAAGTCCTAATTAATTATTAATCCAATGAATCAAGATGACTCCTAATTAGATTAGGATTGAAGAGTTCAATTGAGTCATGGTTCATTCAAGTTCTAATTGGATTAGGACTAGCATAGATTGAACCCAATTGATTCATGATTTGGACTAAACCAAATAGGAGCCCTAGATGCCTTTAAAAGGCTTTGAAAGGAGGTGCCCTAATGATAAGTGAAGCCCTCCTCCTCTCCAACTCGTGGCCACCCTTCTCCCCTCTTGGTTTCAGCCGCCATCAGCAAAAAGATGAGAAGAAGAAAGCTTGGCGGCAGCCTCCTCCCTCCTCCTTTGCTTCATCCAACGCAGGGGAAAGAAAAGGGCTGCAAGGTGCTTTGATTCTTCTTCAAGATCCCTCCTTCTTCTTCCTCCTCCCAAGCACAATCAAGAGTTGATTGAAAGGGAGGTGATCAGCCATCAAAAACATATCTCTGCAAGGGAGCTAGCACCCCGGGGAGATTGGAACGTTTCGATCGGTTCCTGCTTCGTGTAGATACCCGTAGAGGCCGGACACTTGAACGACTTCGAGCGAATCTTCATCCAAAACCACGATCATCAGTTTGCGGTGATCATCTACCCATACAAGGTGAAGATCTGATCTTTCTAGTAGTTTAAAAGGTTTTTAATCCAAATCTATCTACGAACGGTTTTAAACAACGTTCATAGGATGAACGTCGATCCCGCTTATGCCCATTCCGCTGCCATCTGAATTTTTTTAAATTTTCTGCGGCATGGGCGGGTTCCCAATAGTGGTATCAGAGCCTAGGCCTCGTAGATTATGATTAGGATTAATAGAATTAAGGCATATTAGATCTGAAAATTAAAGGATTATGCCTGCTGATTTTTATGCATGCAGATTTTCAGGTTGCAGAATTTTTTGCATGCTGAATTTTGGTATGCATTGATTAATGATTCTATTATGTAATTAATATGATTAAAATTAATTAGAATCATCCCTTACATGATCAGCGACTCATGAGATGAGGTAATCAATTAAGTTTCAGATCTGTAAATTATAATGCATGTGATGCGAATGGTGATGATCATGGATGACCCTTTGTGAATATGCTGATATGATCTGCGATGTAATCTGTGATGTTATGTGATGACATGTAAATCAATTTTTCAGATGCCTGCGAGCATCTCAAATTCATGTATTAGAGACCTGCGTGTCTCATGAAAAAGGGTTGTAATTATTCTTTTATTTTTAAATTTTATCTGGGATGTAATCTGTGATGTATGTTGCACGTCGATGGTTGATCGATGTGTGCCTCCTACAAGCAAGCCTTGCACGGGTTGAGATCATAGGTTGATTGAAGATGGATCAAGGAGTTGATTACAATTGAACCTAGGGGATCAAGATCGAGTCAAGAGTTGAAGACGATCAAACCAATTGACGTGCATGTGCTTGTACTATAACCCATCCTGGATCCATGATCATCACCAGTTACATTTACTATTTTTTATATATATGCCTGGATGTTTAATGTTTATGCCTATGCATAGCGGGTAGATGGATGTGTGCGTGAGATGCGAGTTGCCAATCGAAATAGACCTAAACTAAAACCTCCTCAATCAAGTCGAGAGTGAACCAACATGAGCGGGTCATATTAGATTAATTGATCTAATTGGTGTCTAGGAAAGCATGAAAGGTGGTTACTTAATCAGGACCTTACTCTCTGAGTAAGGGGAGCCTCCCACCTGCTTACCTGGCCAATTGTTCGATTACCTCTTATGAAGAGCTCAAGTTGCAAACACTAAGACCTGATTAACCAATATTAAGTCAATAGGTCTTCCACTGTAGTAGAGCTGCTAAGGTCTTTCTGATGTTGATTTGTCTCGGCTGGACAGAGTGGGCAAGTTGCATCGGAGGGCTGGACCTCTCTATAGACATGAGATATTGTAGGGTAAAGGTGGGGTTGGGCACCAATAACTGTTAGGTGAGGACCCAATGATAACTTTATTTCTACGGTTATACGGTGGGTCTGACTTAACTAAGAAATGGGACCAATAACTATTAGGTGAGGTCTTCATGACTTAGAAACCAACTAGCACTGCAACATGCTTGAGAAGCATTGTACAAGAGTTGTACACTCATCTATTTATGTGTCACCAATAACTGTTAGGTGAGGTGGCATGTAAATCGGTGGGACCGCAGTACCCACTAGAAATCCTAGTCGTATAGGATTTCTGTTTTTCTACCAGGGGATTGTGAGGAATTCGAGAAAATAGTGGGAGGCATATTTGTTCTAAAAGACCCTAGAACAAATTAAGATCAAGTACAAAATTCTAACTAGAATCTTTACTCTCTGAGGATTATAATGTCAGCTTCTAGACTTTTAACTCATATCCTATAGAACAACCGTTTGACCAAACCCAATTATAAAGACTGGCTCAGCAAATTTTAAAATAGTTTTGAATTGTGAAAAATTAGGGTATGTGCTAGACCATGGAATCCCCGTATTACCAATCTGTTCGATCACTGATCAGCGTGAGACGCATACTAAGTGGACGAACGATGATAATAAAGTTAGGTGCTGCATAATGGCATCCATGTCCAATAAATTATAATGCCAGCATGAGAACATGAAGATTGCCAAGGACACATTAAATCACCTGCAATAGTTGTATGGTGATCAGAGTCACGCAGCTTGGTTTGAATGTCCAAGAGGCTCTACAAGGCCAAGATGCGCGATGGGCTGTCTGTCCATGATCATGGTTTGACCATGATAAAGGACTTAGAGAAGCTTGAGAAGCTCGGCATGACCATGCACAAGGAATTGCAAACGGATTTGATCCCACAATCCCTTCTAGCTTCATATGAACAGTTTATAGTAAATTACCATATGAACTAGATTATATGCACCAAAACAGAATTGTTAAATAAATTGGTAACTACCTTAGGGACCTTGAAGAGTTCAAGGGGCATCGTTCTCACTGTCGAGTTGGTTTCTACTTCCAAGAAAGAGTTTATCTGAAAGAAGAAGAAGCCTGCAAAGAAGCAGAAGAGCAAGAAAATGCCAAGTAAGGAAGTTCCAAGAAAAAGGCCAATTGCAAGGAAAAGTATTTTCATTGCATCATGGATGACCATTGGAAGAGGAACTGTCCTACATACATGAAAGCATAAAGAACATGAAGGGTGACAGACCTTCAAAAGGTATGTCAGATATGCTCAGGATAATTAGGGACTGTTACCTGTTGCTAGCAAAATTTTGATTTCTGTATCTTGTTTAGCATAGAAAGATTTTTATAAGACTACTGTTCCATTTATTTGAGAAATAAATTGGTTCAACATGGTTTTATGATTGACAGTCTCTATCACATACATATGGATGCATCTATGAATGTATCTGAGCAAATAATGAGTACCATAGGATCTAATAGATCTAGAAATGAGATAAATCTAAAGTATTTGTGGCACCTCAGGCTTGGCCATATAGGAGAAGACAGAATAAACAAATTGAAGAAACATGGGCTTCTAGGCTCATTGACTTTCGAGTCATATCCGATTTGTGAATCCTGCCTTCAAGGAAAGATGGCCAAAATATCCTTTGTAGGACACAGGGAGGTCCACTAAAATACTTACCCTAGTACACACTGATGTGTGTGGCCCATTCGATGTGCAGGCTAGGGGTTGTAATTTTTACTTTATTAACCGATGATTACTTATGGTATGGATATGTGTATGATACACAAATCTGATACTTTTGAAAGGTTCAAAGAGTTGAGATATGAAGTAGAAAAAAAAAAAACTCATTAAGGTTCTTCGATCAGATCGAGGAAGTGAATACCTTAGTGGAGAGTTCTGTGATTATCTCAAGGAGAATGGTATAATTTCATAATGGACTTCTTCTGGTACACCTCAGTTCAACGGAGTGTCAGAGAGGAGGAATCAGACTCTATTGGATATGGTCCGGTCCATGATGAGCTTCACTAATTTAACCTTGTTTCTTTAGATAGATGCCCTATTTTCAGCTATTTACTTATTGAATAGAGTTCCCTCTAAAGTCCGTTCTTACCACACCATATGAGATATGACATGGTAAGAAGCTAAGTCTTGGTTATCTCAAGATTTGGGGATATCCAGCCCACGTCAAGCGACTACAGGCAGACAAGCTAGAGGAAAGGACAATTAATGCTCGTTTTATAGGATATCCTAAAGAGTCATTAGGATACGACTTTTCATCCCAAAGGATCACAAAGTGTTTGTGAGCCTAGATGCTATCTTCATGGATATAGTTTATCCTTTACAGAGACAGTGGGAGGAAAATTGAGCTTGAAGAGAAAGTCTCTAAATAGCAACGAGCCATTGTGCCTATAGAACCTATTTATACTAAGTCAGTACACGTAGTACCTCCTCTATCTCAAAAATCTAGTAGGATCTTCCGTCCGCCTGAAAGGTACTTAGGTATGCTTATAGAGGATGTAGAGGAAGTGTTCCTTATGGGAGATAGGGATCAAGGTAAGGATCTTAATACCTACAACGAGGCGATGTTAGACATCGATTTCGAGAGATAGCTGAAAGTGATGAAGTCAGAGATGAACTCCATGCATTCCAACCAAGTCTGGACCTTAGTAGATCCATCAGAAGGTATAGTACCTATTGGGTATAAATGGATCTACAAGAGGAAATTAAATTCGGATGGCTAGGTAGAGACCTATAAGGCAAGGCTAGTGGCAAAAGGTTATAGTCACTGCGAAAGTACTGATTATAAGGATACTTTTCATCCTGTAGCATTGCTAAAGTACATTCGAATATTGCTTGTTGTTGCAGCATATCATGATATTGTGATGGTGATCACAAAGTATGTAAGCTGCAAAGGTCCATCTATGGACAATGTTGCCCAGATAGACAACCCAAGAGGGGGGGGTGAATTGGGTTTTAAAATAATTTTGCAATTAAAACGTTGTGGATGACTAATTAATGCTATACCAAGATGATTAATTAATTGCTATGTGCTGTGAATGAAATGAGAGTAAAAGAAAGAGACACACAATCACAAACACAAGGCTTTTATAGTGGTTCGGAGCTAACCCTTGCTCCTACGTCCACTCCCCAAGTCTCACTTGGGAATTCACTATAACCCCTCGGATTACAGCCGGTTGTTTTACAAGCTCACAACCAAACTTGTTGTTTTACGAGCTCACAACGAACTCGGTCGGTTTTTCCTGGCTCACCGACTAGAACCACCCCGATTGTTTTTCCGGGATCACAATCGAACCCTTACACGTTGGTTTTACACTCGGCTCACCAACCAACCTCTACACCCTTGATTCAATCCCCCGATTGAACCAAGTAAAGACAATATGGAAAGAATAAGAAACAAACAGAAAAACTGAGCTTCTTAAAAAGCAGATTTGCTACAATATAAACGAGAGAGAAGTTAAGAGCCCTCAAACACTTTTGAGTTGGAGTAGAGTAGGGCTTCTTGAATTTTGAGTCTCCTCTGGAATGTCTGGTCGACTTGAATGCAGGAGGAGGGTTCTTTAAAATGCTGGGAAGAGGAAGTTGGATGGAGTTAATGGCGCTCTTCCTTCTTTTCGTTGAAGACAAGTATGCAGAGAATGAATGCTTGATTTCTCTGAATGGAATGGTGCTTCTCTACCTTGCTACAGTTCTCTGTGGCTATTTAAGCCATCCCCCACGGAAACTAGCCGTTAGACACCTTTTTCTGCCCGTTCTGCACACTCTGCACAACCTGACAATATGTCCGTTGGGGGTCGGAGTCGACTCGCGCGATCAGAAGTCGACTCGGCTGTAGCGGGAGTCGACTCATGCTTTTCTGGAGTCGACTCGGCAACTGTTCCGGATTTGAATTAAAGTGGCCTCTTCGACTGGGAGTCGACTCGACTTGACCCGGAGTCGACTCGCCAACTTCTGGAGCTGACTTGGCATTTTCGGAGTCGGCTCATCTCATGAAATCCATGGAGCTAATTTTCAACTTGGCCCACTCGAGTCGACTCGACAATCCTGGGAGTCGACTCGGCGCTCAGAGCCCGAACTCCCGATCTTCTGTCTTTTGGCTCGTCCAGTCTTGGAGTCGACTCGAACTTCCCCGGAGTCGACTCGGCTCTCAGTTTCCGAAACATAGCCTTCTGCCTTTTTGGTGTAGCGCTGCCTTGGAGTCGACTCGAGCTGTCTGGGAGTCGACTCGGCTCTCAGAGACAGTAAATCGGTCTTCTGTCTTTTTGGGGTCGTGCTGTCTCGGAGTCGACTCGCGTATTACGGGAGTCGACTCGAATCTCAGAGACCGAAAACTTCTCTCTGACTTTTGCCTTGTGTACCACTGAGAGTCGACTCTCGCTTTCTTTGGAGTCGACCTGCCAACCATCGGAGTCGACTCGCGTTCCACAGGAGTCGACTCGAATCTCAGGGTCGAAATTCGCTCTCTGACTTTTCTGTCTGTAACTCCTTGGAGTCGACTCATACTACACCGGAGTCGACTCGGTAAACATCGGAGTCGACTCGCGCACTTCAGGAGTCGACTCACTGACATGTTTTGAGTTGATGCTTTCTGCTTGTCTGTCTGTTCTCAGTCGGAGTCGACTCGTAATGATCCGGAGTCGACTCGAGCCCGTGCCAGTGATTCTGATACACTTGGAGTCGACTCGTAATACTCTGGAGTCGACTCGAGTCTCAGACTTTGGTTCAAACTGACTTCTTATCCAAAATATTATGAACCAAGTCTAGAAACACTTTAGACAAGATTTTCACTGAAACACTCAATTGAATTCATTAGTAAACAAGAGATATACTCAGATGCTTTGAGCTCATCAAAATCAAATAGGGTTATGATCAATCACTCCACAATCTCCCCCTTTTTGATGATGACAAAACATTGAGTATATGTAAAGTGAATTGCTCAATAAACAAGGAAATAAAATCCATAAATGAATTCAAGTGTCTGGTTATTTGATTTATCCAATCTTGAAAGGTGTGAAACAATAAATTTTGGAGTTAAAGCTCCCCCTTTCATTTGGAATTATATAAGCCTTCATATCATGCAATCAATTGTTTGGCTTATATATATTTAATGATTTAGCTTTCTTAAAAATTCAGATTCTCCCCCTCAACATATGCATTCAACTTTGTTTTGATTCTCTGAATTTCCTTTTAATGCATTGCAGTTTTTGAACTAAAATTTTTGGTTTTTAGAGGGAAAATCTGTCAATTTGTTCTTGAGTAGGATTCAGCTAATCTCCGAATATTCCTTGAATAGATTCTGGAGATTACTCCATTAGGAGCCCCAACAGAGAGATAATGAGCCTCGAGGTACCAAATCCACTAAGAACAAATTATGTTTTAATTTTTGATTCTCATTTTGAGTTCTTTTATGTTGATTCCATTTACATATCTACTAAATATTTCTCCCCCTTTTTGTCATCATATCAAAAAGGAGGTAAGCAGAACAAACAATCACTTAGAGATCAAATTGCACACAATTGAAGAGAATATGTCTACTCATTGTATTGATGTGTATGTAAATACATTTTAGAATACAATAAGTAAAGCAAAAAAGTACATGTCAAACTAACACAAAATGATCTAAGGCTTCCTCGAGGAGGATGCGGGTCCCCGGGGCATGCGCTCTGCAAGTAGTGTGACTGCATTGGTGACGTGCTCGAGCTGTCGGATAATGGCCGAGGTGGCCCTGCTATGTGTCGTATCGACCTCTGTCACCGACTTCTGAAGTGTGTCCAGCTTGTCGATGAGCACATTCGCCAAGCGCTCGGCCCCCTGGGTAGTGGTGCTCATGTCCTTCCGGATGTCATCACGCATCTTCCGAGTGATGCCCGTGACCTCACTCATACTGGAGAATTGAGCCTGGATCAGGCTCCGGACGTTGTAAATCTCTTCCCGCACATGGGCCGTCATCTCAGTCACGGCTGTCAAGGAAGGGACCAACGCTGACGAAGGTGCAGGAGTGGGAGCAGGCACTGAACCCCGGAGCTCCCGAAGTAGATCATCTCGCAGATCTCGGACAATCTCCTGCCGCAACTCCCGGAGCTGCTCAGGAGCGATCCGGACCTCCATGGGCTGAGGAGCTGAGGAGGAGGGTCCGGCTGAGGTGGTAGGAGCAGACGTGGAGGGAAAATCAGGATAATCTGAGTCTAGCTCAGGACTAGGGGAATGTCTGGTAGTATGTGTGGAGGTGGAAGACTTCCTAACCCAGGTCCCCTCTACCTTCCGAAACCCCATCCTGTGTAGGGTCCCCGGACGCATGCGATCTGTCCATCGCAATGCGCGAGAGGGTTCCCCCTCAGGAATAGGGATCTCGGCCTCCCTAAAGATAAGGGTGAACATCATGCCATAGGGGAGGGTGAGCCTAGGTCTATCTAGTGGCTCACATAGGTATCTATATATCATCTTGGAAAAGTTTATGGGGGTATCCTGAAGAATGTAGTACATGAGGGCTAGGTCCCTCTCAGACACAAAATCAAACCGTCCGGTCTTTGGGAACAAAGACCGAGAAATGATGCTCAAGAGGAGCCGCATCTCAACTGAAAGTGAGCTGGCGGACACCTCATCTAAAGGGGACTGGGGTGGATGCCCTAGAATGGCCGTAAGGGCCTCAGTCCTATCTTCGGGGTGTGTGGGAGCCACCCCTAACTGTGGAAGGTGGAGGATTTGGGCTATGAAATCCTCGAAAATAAACAATGGGACACCGGCTACGGTTTCCTCTATTCCCCCATTCCCCCTATGGACAGTACCATAGAACTCTCTAATTAGGCCAGGGTATGTGGGGAGGTCTAGGGAACAAAAGTACTCTAAACCCTGGGCCCTAAGTCTATCTCCTATAGTGAAGCCCTCCCGGGAGAGATAGTCGAAATCGACGTATCTCCCGGTGGAGACCGCCTTCCCGGCACACGGCCTTGAGGGAACGGCCCTCGGTGGGAAACGAGCCGGAGGTTGTGGCCTCACGGGGTCGTTCCGAGCCTTGGAACGCCGCTCGGCACCGGTCGCGGAATGGGGCCTCTTCCGGCTTGGGACAGTGGCTTTGCGAGGCATGGTTGACCTATAATGGTATGAAATCCTAATGGACGATGAAGGATCAACGGGAAAAGGACCTAGGGGCGGCCGGAGACGTTCTAGGAGTCGGCTCTAGGGTTTTGAACAGTGGCGGCGGTGAAAATAAGTGTTTTCTAAACGATGGAGTTAGGGTTAAAAAGTCGGATCCCGACTGCGAGTCGACTCCACTGAGTCGCGAGTCGACTCGACCTCGAGTCGACTCCAAAATATGCGCGAGTCGACTCTCCTTAGGCGCCTGTTGACTTCGAGTCGACTCCTTACTGTATGCGAGTCGACTCTCCCTCTGCTGCCATTGTTTTCGAGTCGACTCCCGTAAATGTGCGAGTCGACTCCCCCTTACGAGCCGACTTTGAAACTTACTCGAGTCGTCTCGAACTCTGGCACGCACCTAAAAATCATGCTATGTTCGTGCCGAATGAGGGAAAATCACTAAGTTATGATCTAATTTGATGATCATAGTAAAGAAACTCTAAATTAACCACAATCTAATCATCAAAATCAATGAACTAGTGGAAAACACCACTAGCATGGATCAATCACTCCTAATCCCCTCCTAAGCACACTAAATCTCTCTTCACTTAGGGGTTTTGTAAAAATGTTAGCTAATTGATCATCAGTACAAACAAATTGTAGTGTCACATCACCATTCAGTACATGATCTCTTATGAAGTGATGTCTTATCTCAATATGTTTAGTTCTTGAATGCTGAATTGGATTCTTAGTTAGATTAATGGCACTTGTATTATCACAATTAATGGGTATTTTATCTTGTTTAATGCCATAATCTTCTAATTGTTGTTTGATCCATAAGATTTGAGCACAACAACTCCCGGCTGCAACATATTCAGCTTCAGCAGTAGATAATGCAACCGAGTTTTGTTTCTTGCTAGACCATGAGATTAAGTTTTCTCCTAGAAATTGACAAGACCCGCTGGTACTTTTTCTATCAAGTTTACATCCAGCAAAGTCTGAATCTGTGTATCCTATTAATTTTAGGCTAGATTCTTTAGAATACCATAATCCTATATTCTTAGTTCCTATTAGGTATTTAAAGATTCTCTTAACTGCAATTAGATGTGATTCCTTAGGATTAGACTGATATCTAGCACACATGCAAACACTAAACATGATATCAGGTCTACTTGCAGTAAGATACAATAAAGATCCTATCATACCTCTATATAGTTTCTGATCTACAGATTTACCTGATTCATCTTGGTCTAATTTGCATGATGAGCTCATGGGGGTGCTGATTGACTTGTTCCCCTCCATATCAAACTTTTTAAGCATCTCCTTGATATATTTGGCTTGATTGATGAAGATGCCTCCTTCAGACTGTTTGATTTGAAGCCCGAGGAAGTAGTTCAGCTCTCCCATCATGCTCATCTCAAATTCACTCTGCATCAAATCAGCAAATTCTTCGCAGAGGCGATTGTTAGTAGCACCGAAAATAATATCATCAACGTAAATCTGCACTAATAACATATCTTTGTTTTGCTTTTTCAGAAATAGTGTTGTATCTACATTACCCCTAGAGAACTCATGTTCTAATAGGAATTTGCTAAGCCTCTCATACCATGCTCTAGGTGCTTGTTTCAAACCATAAAGTGCTTTGTTCAATTTATATACATGATTAGGGTATTGATGATTTTCAAAACCAGGAGGTTGTTCTACATATACCTCCTCATTAATATACCCATTTAAAAATGCACTTTTTACATCCATTTGAAATAGTTTGAAGTCCTTAGAGCATGCATATGCTAATAATAATCTAATAGCCTCAAGTCTAGCTACAGGAGCAAAGGTTTCATCAAAATCTATACCTTCTTCTTGATTATAGCCCTTTGCTACTAGTCTAGCCTTATTCCTTATGACAATTCCATTTTCATCAAGTTTATTTTTATAAATCCATTTGGTACCTATAATTGGATATTCAGAAGGTCTTTCGACTAGATTCCATACTTTGTTTCTAGTAAATTGGTTTAATTCTTCTTGCATTGAATTTATCCAATTTACATCTTTTTCAGCTTCTTCTATGCGTTTAGGCTCAAAATGTGAAACGAAAGCTAGATGATTGTTTAAGTTCCTAAGGGATGCTCTAGTCCTGATAGGTTGAGACAGATCATCTAGAATTAATTCCTTAGGATGCCCGTGAGCATACCTCCAAGCTTTAGTTAGCCCATGATCTACTATAGTCTCTTGGCTTGATGATGCATCTTCAATTAATTTTTGACTGTTATCTTGTAATGTCATCTCGTCAATCTTTTCTTCAAGAATTTCCGTATCATCATCAAAATTAACTCTCTTGCTAGAAGAGATATCACTAGAATCATCGAAGACAACATGTATGGATTCTTCTATAACTAGGGTTCTTTTATTAAAGACTCTATATGCTTTACTAGTTGTAGAGTACCCTAAGAATATGCCCTCATCAGATTTAGAATCAAATTTTCCTAGATTATCTTTTCCATTATTATGAACAAAACACCTACATCCAAAGATATGAAAATAGTTTACCTTTGGTTTTCTGTTTTTCCAAAGTTCATAAGGTGTTTTCTTTATAATAGGTCTCAATAAAACTCTATTTAATATATGACAAGAAGTATTAATGGCTTCTCCCCAAAAGTACTTAGGGAGGTTACTTTCACATAATATAGTTCTAGCCATTTTCTCTAGAGTTCTGTTTTTCCTCTCCACAACTCCATTTTGTTGTGGTGTCCTAGGTGCAGAAAAATTGTGTGTTATCCCCTTTTTACTACAAAACTCATCAAATAAATAATTTTCGAATTCGGTACCATGGTCACTTCTAATAGCTATTACTGAAGTATCTCTAGCATTGGTTACTTCTTTATGAAATTTTTTGAAAACTGAAAAAGCTTGATCCTTATGAGCTAAGAACATGACCCAAGTGTATCTAGAATAATCATCTACAATAACTAGACCATATTTATTTCCACCTAGGCTTGTGGTTCTAGTTGGTCCGAATAGGTCCATGTGTAGTAGTTCTAGAGGTCTAGAGGTTGAGACACAATTTATAGATTTAAAAGAGTTCTTTGATTGTTTGCCAAATTGACATGCTTCACATATTTTATTCTTTTCAAACTTTAATTTTGGCAAACCTATCACCGAATCTCTTTTAACTAGTTTAGATATTGTGTCCATGCTTGCATGACCTAACTTACGGTGCCATAACCAACTAGCATCATTGTCCTTAGTTTCATTAACAACTAAGCATGGGTTGTGTTTGGCAAGATCCTCAAGGTCTACAACATACACATTTCCACGTCTTATTCCTTTAAAAACTAAACTATTGTCATTTGGATTTGTTACGATGCATAGTGATGGTTTAAACATAACATCATAACCTTTATCACATAATTGACTAATGCTTAATAAATTATGCTTAAGACCGTCAACATATCTAACATTATCAATAAAAGTAGAAGGGGTAATTTGTACTTTACCTATACCAATGATGTGACCTTGGTTGTTGTCTCCAAAAGTCACAGCACCTCCCTTCTTAGCTTCAAGGGTGAAGAATTGATCCTTGTCACCCGTCATGTGTCTTGAACAGCCACTATCCAAGTACCAGCAATTTTTGTTGACCTTGGCTGCAAGACACTCCTACACAAGCAGATCATATAATTTTAGGTACCCAAGTTTTCTTGGGTCCTTCATGGTTAGTCATGTTGGTTCCTTTTGGAACCCATACCCTTTTGATTTTTCTTTTAGTTTTCCCTTTCCTATAGTCACATACATTTGCTTTATGTCCTACAGTTCCACAACAAAAATAGGTTATTTTCTTAATTTTACTTTCTCCAGCCTTAACAAAGAAGTTACTAAGAAGTTTTTGCTTGTTTTTAGGTTTGTATCCTAGACCTGCTCTATTGAATACAGCTCGTTGACTATTAAGTATCATATTTAATTTTTCAGAACTATATGTAAATTTTTCAACCAAGGGTTTGTATTTCTCAAGTTCTTTAGTTAGTGTCTGTTTTTCTGCTTTTAGATCATTTAGTTCTTTTGTGATACTCTCATTTATATGTTTATAGTTTTTGGGTTCTAATGTTTCTTTGTTCAGCCTTTCATTTTCTTTAGTTAAGGTATTATTCTTTTGTATCAAGATTTGGTTGCTTGTTTTAAGTTCTGCATTTTCTTTGGTGATACAATCCTTATCCTTAACTAACTTATCGTATTTATGTAGGTAAGATTGATTAGCTATTTTTAGTTCTTTATTCTTAAGATTTATGGCCTTATATTCAATCATTAATTCATTAAATGCATCATACAATTCATCAAAGGTAAAATCGAGATGTGTGTTGGATGTTACCTCATTTTCATTGGCCATGAAACAGAAATTGGCCTTTTCTTCTTGTTCCTCATCCGATGATGAAGATGATGCGTCGGAGTCCGATAAGGTGGTGACAAGGGCTTTCTTCTTCTTGTACTTGCTGCCCTTCTTTAGTAAGAGACACTCAGCTCTGATGTGCCCCGGCTTCTTGCACTCATAATTGTTAGATGTATGCCCTAGAAGCCAATTTGGCTGACACATTGTTGATTCTAGGGACATAATTTTGTACTTGACTATTTATTATTGAATAAATAAAAGGCATCTTTTTCATTCATATTGTTTATGTGTCTATGAATCGTCCAAGAAATTAATAAGATGATGATACATATTCTCAAGAGTTGAGAATTTGAGCCATGTATCATTGGTGATTAATTTCTAAATGCTCCTGATCAAAGGATCATCACGAGGACGGTGATCGATCCGATCAGTGCACAGATCACTCTCCTTCTGGATGGACGAGACTTGAGTCCACAGTGTAGGGACACTGAAGTGATAGTGCAGGTGCTTGTTAGAGAACAAGGGTACTGAGCGTGACCAATACAAGAAGTCACTTGGATGTCTATCCACTCGTCAGTGACTTGCTTGATGTTGCACTAGTGTGACTGGTCCTTTGACCTGCGGCGCTTCGGCTACTCACAGTGAGGTTATTGTAGTTTGACTGCACACATACATGGTTTCTAGCCATATGGGTCCATGCAGTGTAGATTGGCTGCAGTAAGTTCACTGTAGGAGTAGGGTATGCACCTATATGGAATCTATCGACCTTGATAGATAAGGAGAGATCCTATGTGATTTATAAGACTGAGTTCGTAAGACCTCGGCCGGGGCAGTATGCACAGTGGAGAAAGAGTTTTTCACTATCGAACTCGAGTCGAATAAATCTTGACATATGACAGACGATGGGGTTTGACGAGTTGTCCATGACCTCCGTCCTGTAGGGATCCACGATAGTAGGACTGTATCACATGTTAACTGCACCTAGAGGTTCATCATTCCATTCTGCTGGGTAGCCACTACATGCTGCTAGGTGTCACTGGTGGATGGTGGGACTCATAGGGATTATCTTGATGATCGATAAACCCTAATGAGTTGAGTTGGAATCGTTCCAACCCATTGAAAGGAGTTTTCAATGATATAGTGATAGAGATCACAATATATCTCACTACCAGTCAGAATAGAACCTATGGGGTCACACACACTAGAAGTATTGACCGATCCGATGGTTGAAATCGTGATTAGGAATCACAAGAAATCAATCTGATTGATAAGAAGTTGAAGAAGGAAAAAGGAATTAATTAATTGGACTTGAAACAAGAATCCTACTTCGGGTAGGATAACTAGAGTTCTAATTGGATTAGGACTGGGATTCCTACTTGGAATAGGATTCCTCAATCCTAATGAGATTAGGAGTTTTGAGTTGGATTCCTACTTGGAGTAGGATTTCTAGAAATCCTAATTGGATTAGGACTTCGGATTCAAGTAGAGTCCTAATTGGATCAGGACTAAAATTAAACAAATCCTAATTGGATTAGGATTCCTTAAGTCCAAATTAATTATTAATCTAATGAATCAACATGACTCCTAATTGGATTAGGATTGAAGAGTTCAATTGAGTCATGGTTCATTCAAGTCCTAATTGGATTAGGACTAGTATAGATTGAACCCAATTTGGCCAATCCTAATTAGATTAGGATTAAACCATGAGAGAGGCACCTAATCCTCTTTGGAAGAGGATTAGGTTAACCAAGTAAGAGGGGCATCAGCCCCTCTCATCTTGGATGGTGCGGATTGAAGGAGAGAGAGGGGCCGGCGCACCCCCCCTTTCTTTCTTTGGAAAACCATCTAGGGCTCCTACTTTGGAGGAGCCCTTGATGGCTATAAGAAGCACCATGAGGCCGGCGCCCTAGGTATTGGAGCCATCCTCCTCTTGCTGCCGCCACCCTCCCCTCTCCTCTCTTAGTTCAGCCGCAAGCAAAGGAAGAGCAAGGTCCAAGCGTTGGCGTCTTCCTCTTCCTCCAATCCTTCTTCCAACGCAGGGAAAAGAAAGAAGGCTGCAGAAGCTGTGTTCTTCTTCCTTGAGTTCCTTCTTCTTCTTCCTCCTCTCAAGCACTTTCAAGAGTTGAAAGAAAGAGAAGAGATCAGCCATCAAAGGAGTCTTTGCAAGGGAGCTAGCACCCCGGGAAGACAAGAAAGCTTTGATCGGTTCTCTACTTCGTGTGGATACCCGTAGAGGCCGGACGTTTGAACGGCTTCAAACGAACCCTCTTCCAAAACCACGAATTCAGATTCGCGGTGATCATCTACCCGCGCAAGGTGAAGATTTGATCTTCCTATTAGTTCTAAAAGTTTTAATTCTTACCTAATTACGAAAGGTCTCGAAACAAGCGTTCATGCGATGAACGTCGAACCCGTGCATGCCGATTCCGCTGCCATCTGAAAATTTTTGAAATATCAGCGGCATGGGCGGGTTCCCAACAATAACACCCAATCCCCTCATTTTTCCTTTCCTTACCTTTATCCTTGCGATAGGAATTTGAGGGGCCTCTCCTTTGATGATAGGACTTCTTGTGGTTGATGAATTTTCTGAACTTGCGTACAAGAAGAGCCTCATCATCATCTCCCTCATGATCTTCTTCTTCACTGCTGCTACTGCAAGACAAATCTTTGTTAGATGATGTAGATTTGAGAGCTATTACCTTTTTCTTATGGGAGGACTCTTCTTCGCTGTGCTGCTTCATTGTTAGCTCGTGAGTCATTAGGGATCCAAGGAGCTCTTCAAGTAGAAGCTTGTTCAAGTCCTTAGCTTCTTGGATTGCCGTCACCTTGGCTTCCCATGACCTTGGTAAACAGCGAAGAATTTTTCTGACAAGATCACTGTTAGTATAGTTTTTGCCAAGGCTTTTTAGGCCATTGACAATGTCAGTAAACCTAGTGAACATGCTAGTGATTGTCTCATTAGAATCCATCTTAAATAGTTCATACTTATGAACTAATATATTTATTTTGGATTCTTTGACTTGATTCGTGCCTTCATGGGTCACTTCAAGTCTGTCCCAAATCTCTTTTGCAGAATTGCAAGTAGAGACTCTATTGAATTCATTCCTATCTAATGCACAGTAAAGCACATTCATTGCTTTAGAATTGAGTTGTGCCTTTCTCATGTCATGTTCATCCCAATCCTTTTCTAGTTTAGGTACAGTGACACCCTCTACATAGATGGATGGGATGTATAGTCCATTTACTACAATGGTCCACATCTCATAGTCTTGGGCTTGGATGAATATTCTCATCCTAGCCTTCCAATATGAGTAGTCGGATCCATTAAAGAATGGGGGTCTTTGGGTGGACTGACCCTCAATGTGGGAAGATCCAAATGGGGTTGTCATTTTAATCTTTTACTCTTAGGGTAGAAGAGTTTAGGCTCTGATACCACTTGTTGCCCAGATAGACAACCCAAGAGGGGGGGGTGAATTGGGTTTTAAAATAATTTTGCAATTAAAACGTTGTGGATGACTAATTAATGCTTTACCAAGATGATTAATTAATTGCTATGTGCTGTGAATGAAATGAGAGTAAAAGAAAGAGACACACAATCACAAATACAAGACTTTTATAGTGGTTCGGAGCTAACCCTTGCTCCTAGGTCCACTCTCCAAGTCTCACTTGGGAATTCACTATAACCCCTCGGATTACAGCCGGTTGTTTTACAAGCTCACAACCAAACTTGTTGTTTTACGAGCTCACAACGAACTCGGTCGGTTTTCCCTGGCTCACTAACTAGAACCACCCCGATTGTTTTTTCCGGGATCACAATCGAACCCTTACACGTTGGTTTTACACTCGGCTCACCAACCAACCTCTACACCCTTGATTCAATCCCCCGATTGAACCAAGTAAAGACAATATGGAAAGAATAAGAAACAAACAGAAAAACTGAGCTTCTTAAAAAGCAGATTTGCTACAATATAAACGAGAGAGAAGTTAAGAGCCCTCAAACACTTTTGAGTTGGAGTAGAGTAGGGCTTCTTGAACTTTGAGTCTCCTCTGGAATGTCTGGTCGACTTGAATGCAGGAGGAGGGTTCTTTAAAATGCTGGAAAGAGGAAGTTGGATGGAGTTAATGGCGCTCTTCCTTCTTTTCGTTGAAGACAAGTATGCAGAGAATGAATGCTTGATTTCTCTGAATGGAATGGTACTTCTCTACCTTGCTACAGTCCTCTGTGGCTATTTAAGCCATCCCCCACGGAAACTAGCCGTTAGACACCTTTTTCTGCCCGTTCTGCACACTCTGCACAACCTGACAATATGTCCGTTGGGGGTCGGAGTCGACTCGCGCGATCAGGAGTTGACTCGGCTGTAGCGGGAGTCGACTCATACTTTTCTGGAGTCGACTCGGCAACTATTCCGGATTTGAATTAAAGTGGCCTCTTCGACTGGGAGTCGACTCGACTTGACCCGGAGTCGACTCGCCAACTTCTGGAGCTGACTTGGCATTTTCGGAGTCGGCTCATCTCATGAAATCCATGAAGCTAATTTTCAACTTGGCCCACTCGAGTCGACTCGACAATCCTGGGAGTCGACTCGGCGCTCAGAGCCCGAACTCCCGATCTTCTGTCTTTTGGCTCGTCCAGTCTTGGAGTCGACTCGAACTTCCCCGGAGTCGACTCGGCTCTCAGTTTCCGAAACATAGCCTTCTGCCTTTTTGGTGTAGCGCTGCCTTGGAGTCGACTCGAGCTGTCTGGGAGTCGACTCGGCTCTCAGAGACAGTAAATCGGTCTTCTATCTTTTTGGGGTCGTGCTGTCTCGGAGTCGACTCGCGTATTGCGGGAGTCGACTCGAATCTCAGAGACTGAAAACTCCTCTCTGACTTTTGCCTTGTGTACCACTGAGAGTCGACTCTCGCTTTCTTTGGAGTCGACCTGCCAACCATCGGAGTCGACTCGCGTTCCACAGGAGTCGACTCGAATCTCAGGGTCGAAATTCGCTCTCTGACTTTTCTGTCTGTAACTCCTTGGAGTCGACTCATACTACACCAGAGTCGACTCGGTAAACATCGGAGTCGACTCGCGCACTTCAGGAGTCGACTCGCTGACAGGTTTTGAGTTGATGCTTTCTGCTTGTCTGTCTGTTCTCAGTCGGAGTCGACTCGTAATGATCCGGAGTCGACTCGAGCCCGTGCCAGTGATTCTGATACACTTGGAGTCGACTCGTAATACTCTGGAGTCGACTCGAGTCTCAGACTTTGGTTCAAACTGACTTCTTAACTTATCCAAAATATTATGAACCAAGTCTAGAAACACTTTAGATAAGATTTTCACTGAAATACTCAATTGAATTCATTAGTAAACAAGAGATATACTCAGATGCTTTGAGCTCATCAAAATCAAATAGGGTTATGATCAATCACTCCACAGACAATAACAAGCATCTCGGAGTTGGAACACTCGTTTCAACGATATAATCAAATCGTTTGATTTCATCAATAACGAAAAGGAACCATGTGTATATAAGAAAGTTAGTGGGAGGGCTATTGCATTCTTCGTATTGTACATAGATGATATCCTTCAAATTGGGAATGATATTCCCATACTAACTTAGGTCAAGGTTTGGTTGTATAAGGAATTCTCCATGATAAAACTTGGGAAAGCATCCTTTATCTTGAATTAAGGTCTATAGAGATAGATCTAAAAGGATTCTTGTCCTGTCACAGAATATGTATATAGAGGGAGTGCTGAAGAGGTTCGGCATGGAAACCTCTAAAAAGGGATTATTATCCTTTAGGCATGGGATAAATCTCTCCAACAAGATGTGCCCCAACACATCTGAAGAGATTCAGCAGATGAGCAAGATCCCTTATGCTTCGGCTATAAGGAGCCTCATGTATACCATGCAATGTACGTGACTTGATATAGTACATGCTGTGAGTGTCACGAGCATATATCAGTCAAATAGCAGTGAAGAACAGTCATGAGTACTTAAGAAGAACTAAGGACATGTTCTTGGTCTTTGGAAGAATATCAGAGTTGAAGGAAAAAGGATGCACACATATTGATGATAGAAAGCCTACATTAGAATATGTGCAATGATGGTTCAGTAAATTGGAAGAGTTCCAAACAACCGATCATTGTGGATTCTACCTTAGAAGCTGAATGCTAAGCCGTATCTAAGGATGCAGAGGAAACCTTCTGGTTTAAGAAGTTCATTGCTGAGTTAGGTGTAATGTCATCAGATGCCATAACACTCAACTGCGATAACAAAGACACCATAGCACTAGCTAAAGAGTCAAGGTCTCACCAGAAGCCGAAGCACATAGAGCGGCAGTTTTAACCTAATATACGACTACCTCGAAAAGAAATAAGTAGAGGATCAGAGAATAGACTCCATAGAAAATGTGGTAGACCCATTGACTAAGCAGCTAAGTCGGCAAAAAACTGAAGCCCATCTTGAGAAGATGAGACTTTAAGTTTTTGGGTGATTGGCTTTAGTGCAAGTGGGAGATTGTTAGAAGTATGCCCTAGAAGCCAATTTGGCTGACACATTTTTATTCTGGGACATAAATTTGAACTTGACCTTATTTTTAATTTATTAACTTGGGCATTCTTTTTCATTCATATTGTTTATGTGTCTATGAATCGTCCAAAAAATTAATAAGATGATGATGCATATTCTTAAGAGTTAAGAATTTGAGCCATGCATCATTGGTGATTAATTTCTGAATTCTCCTGATCAATGGATCATCACGAGGACGGTGATTGATCCGATCAGTGCACACATATTGCTTTCCTTATGGATGGACGAGACTCGAGTCCACAGTGTGGCGACACTGAAGTAATAGTGCAGATGCTTGTTAAGAACAAGGGTACTGAGCATGACCAATACAAGAAGTCACTTGGATGTCTATCCACTCGTCAGTGACTTGCTTGATGTTGCAGTAGTGTGACTGGTCCTTTGACCTGCGGTGCTTCGGCTACTCACAGTGAGTTTATTGTAGTTTGACTGCACACATACATGGTCTCTAGCCATATGGGTCCATGCAGTGTAGATTGGCTGCAGTAGGTTCACTGTAGGAGTAGGGTGTGCACCTATAAGGAATCTATCGACCTTGATAGATAAGGAGAGATCCTATGTGATTTATAAGACTGAGTTCGTAAGACCTCGGCCGGGGCAGTATGCATAGTGGAGAAAGAGTTTTTCACTCTCGAACTTAAGTCGAATAAATCTTGACATATGACAGACGAAGGGGTTTGACGAGTTATCCACGACCTCCGTCCTGTAGGGATCCACGATAGAAGGACTGTATCACATGATAACTGCACCTAGAGGTTTATCATTCTATTCTGCTGGGTAGCCACTACATGCTGCTAGGTGTCACTAGTGGATGGTGGGACTCATAGGGATTCTCTTGATGATCGATAAACCCTAATGAGTAGAGTTGGAATCGTTCCGACCCATTGAAAGGAGTTTTCAATGATATTGTGATAGAGATCACAATATATATCTGACTACCAGTCAGAGTAGAACCTATGGGGTCACACACACTAGAGGCATTGACCGATCCGATGGTTGAATCGTGATTAGGAATCACAAGTAATCAATTCGATTGATAATAAGTTGAAGAAGGAACAAAGGGAATTGATTAATTGGACTTAAAATAAGAGTCCTACTTGGAGTAGGATTCGTAGAGTCCTAATTGGATTAGGACTAGGAATCCTACTTGGACTGGGATTCCTACTTGGACTGAAAATCCTATTTGGAGTAGGACTAGGATTCCTACTTGGAGTAGGATTCCTATAATCCTAATTAGATTAGGAGTTTTGAATTAAATTTGGATTCCTACTTGGAGTAGGATTCCTAGAGTCCTAATCGGATTAGGACTTCGAATTCAAATTAGAGTCTAATTGGATTAGGACTAGAATTAAACAAGTCCTAATTGGATTAGGATTTTTTAAGTCCTAATTAATTATTAATCCAATGAATCAAGATGACTCCTAATTAGATTAGGATTGAAGAGTTCAATTGAGTCATGGTTCATTCAAGTTCTAATTGGATTAGGACTAGCATAGATTGAACCCAATTGATTCATGATTTGGACTAAACCAAATAGGAGCCCTAGATGCCTTTAAAAGGCTTTGAAAGGAGGTGCCCTAATAATAAGTGAAGCCCTCCTCCTCTCCAACTCGTGGCCACCCTTCTCCCCTCTTGGTTTCAGCCGCCATCAGCAAAAAGGTGAGAAGAAGAAAGCTTGGCGGCAGCCTCCTCCCTCCTCCTTTGCTTCATCCAACGCAGGGGAAAGAAAAGGGCTGCAAGGTGCTTTGATTCTTCTTCAAGATCCCTCCTTCTTCTTCCTCCTCCCAAGCACAATCAAGAGTTGATTGAAAGGGAGGTGATCAGCCATCAAAAACATATCTCTGCAAGGGAGCTAGCACCCCGGGGAGATTGGAACGTTTCGATCGGTTCCTGCTTCATGTGGATACCCGTAGAGGCCGGACACTTGAACGGCTTCGAGCGAATCTTCATCCAAAACCACGATCATCAGTTTGCGGTGATCATCTACCCGCACAAGGTGAAGATCTGATCTTCCTAGTAGTTTAAAAGGTTTTTAATCCAAATCTATCTACGAACGGTTTTAAACAACGTTCATAGGATGAACGTCGATCCCGCTTATGCTGATTCCGCTGCCATCTGAATTTTTTTAAATTTTCTGCGGCATGGGCGGGTTCCCAATATATCCCTCAAGTTTTAAGTTAGAATCACCGTAGACAAGCCACTAGTCCTTAGTATTCCTCAAATACTTAAGGATGGTTTTTACAACCTTCCCATGGTTGCTACCTGGATCAGACTGGTATCTGCTCACTACTCCTAGTGAGTATGCCACGTCTGGTCTAGTATATGTCATGGCATACATTATAGATCCCACTGTCGAAGCATATGAAATTCTATCCATACTCTTTCTTTCTTGAGGGATTGTTGGACAATCCCTCTTAGAGAGGTTAATTCTATGGCCCATCGGAAGATAGCCTTTCTTGAAATTAATCATACTAAACCTCTTCAGTATAGTATCAATGTATGTGGATTGGGATAATTCAAGCAATCTTCTAGATCTATCTCTATAAATCTTCATCCCTAGGATGTAAGATGTTTCTCCCAAATCCTTCATGGCAAATTGAGCTGATAGCCAAACCTTTATTCCTTGTAATGCAAGAATGTCATTTCCGATTAGAAGAATGTCATCCACACACAAAACAAGAAATATAATAACTGAACCATTTGCCCATTTATAAATGCAAGGTTCTTCTTCATTCTTAATGAAGCCATACGATTTGATCACGTTATCAATCGTATATTCCAACTCCGTGAAGCTTGCTTTAATCCATAAATGGATCTTTGTGGCTTGCACACTTTAGATTCATCTTCAGATGTAAAACCCTCAGGTTGTATCATATACACCTACTCTTCTAAATCTCCATTTAGAAAAGCGGTTTTAACATCCATTTGCCAGATCTCATAGTCTAAATGCACTGCTATCGTAAGCACAATCCGAATGGATTTGAGCATTGCCACAGGAAAAAACGTCTCGTTATAGTCTATACCATAATATTGACGATAATCCTTGGCAACCAGACGGGCTTTGTAGGTTTCCACCTTTCCATCTGCACCCCGTTTCCTTTTGAAAATCTATTTGCACCCTATAGGTTTAATCCCTTCAGGTGGGTCAACTAATGTCCATATATCATTGACCTTCATCGATTCCATTTCGGATTGCATGGCTCCAAGCCATGCATCAGAGTCATACCTCTGCATTGCATCCATGTAGGTGATCAGATCCTCATCGTTTTCATCAAGTTCGACAGGATCTCCGTCCCGGACCAAGAAACCATAGTATATCTCCGGCTGACGTGGTACTCTACCTGATCGCCTTAATGGTGCATCTAAGATGAGTTCTGGATCTGATCTAATCAAATCCGACTCAATTGGTTCAGTGGATGGTGTCGGATCTTCTACATGTTGAACTTTTCTAAGTTCAACATTAGAGCTATTAGTTCCTTCACTAAGGAATTCTTTCTCTAAGAAAATAGCTCTATTGCTTACGAACAACTTTTGTTCTTCAGCAAGATAGAAATAATATTCTTTAGTTTCTTTAGGATAACCGACAAAGAAACATTTGTCAGACTTGGGTTCAAGTTTGTCAGTCTTCAAATGTTTGACGTACGCCGGACACCCCCAAACCCTAAGGTGAGAGAGTACCTGTTGGGAACCCGCCCATGCCGCTGATATTTCAAAAAAAATCAGATGGCAGCGGAAGAGGCATGTGCGGGAATCGACGTTCATCGCATGAACGTTGTTTTATGAACCGTTCGTAGTTAGGCAAGAATTAAAAACTTTTAAATACATTAGAAGATCAGATCTTCACCTTGTGCGGGTAGATGATCACCGCAAACTGAAGTTCGTGGTCTAGGATAAAGGTTCGCTTGAAGCCGTTCAAGTGTCCGGCCTCTACGGGTATCCACACGAAGCAGTGATCCGATCAAAGCTCTCTAGTCTTCCCGGGGTGCTAGCTCCCTTGCAAAGACTTCTTTTGATGGCTGATTTCCTCTCTTTCAATCAACCCTTGATTGTGCTTGAGAGGAGGAAGAAGAAGGATGAAGAAGAGGAAGAAGAAGAATCCCCACGCAGCCTTCTTTTCTTCCCTGCGTTGGAACCAAGGAAGGAGGCCAAGGAGAGGTGCTCGCCTCTTCTTCTTTTCCCCTTGCTGATGGCGGCTGAACCAAGGAAGGGAGAGGGGTGGCCACGGATTGGAAGAGGAGAGGGAGAGCTCTTGTAGGGTGCCGGCCCCCTTTGCCCCTTTTTATAACCATCTAGGGCTCCTACAATCTAGGAGCCCTAGAGTTATTTCCTAAGAGGGGCTCTCTTCTCCCTTCTCCACATGGAAAAAGGAGGGGCATATTCCCCTCCTCATGGTAAACCCTAATCCATATTAAGTAGGGTTTGAAATGCCCTAATGTGGTCAAGCCTTAATCCAATTAGGCTTAGTCCAAGGGTGAACCAATTAGGATCCAATCTAGGTAAGTCCTAATCCAATTAGAACTTAAATCAATTTTGACTCAATTGAACTCTTCAATCCTAATCCAATTAGGAGTCTTATTGATTCATTAGATTAATAATTAATTGTGACTTAAGAAACCCTAATCCAAATTAGGACATATTTAATTTTAGTCCTAATCCAATTAGGACTCTATTTGAATCCGAAGTCCTAATCCGATTAGGACTCTAGGAATCATACACCAAGTAGGAATCCAATTTTGATTCAAAACTCCTAATCTCATTAGGATTGCAGGAATCCTATTCCAAGTAGGAATCCCAGTCCTACTCCAACTAGGATTTCCAGTCCTAATCCAATTAGGACTCTAGGAATCCTACTCGAAGTAGGACTCATGTTTCAAGTCCAATTAATTAATTCCCTTTCCTTCTTCAACTTCTTATCAATCGAATTGATTACTCGTGATTCATAATCACTTTTCAACCATCGGATCGGTCAATACTTCTAGTGTGTGTGACCCCATAGGTTCTATTCTGACTGGTAGTGAGATATATTGTGATCTCTATCACTATATCATTGAAAACTCCTTTCAATGGGTTGGAACGATTCCAACTAAACTCATTAGGGTTTATCGATCATCGAGATAATCCCTGTGAGTCCCACCATCCACCAGTGACACCCAGCAGCATGTAGTGGCTACCCAGTAGAATGGAATGATGAACCTCTAGGTGCAGTTAACGTGTGATACAGTCCTACTATCGTGGATCCCTACAGAACGGAGGTCAAGGACAACTCGTCAAACCCCATCGTCTGTCATATGTCAAGATTTATTCGACTTGAGTTTGATAGTGGAAAACTCTTTTCCACTTTATATTACTGCCCCTGGCCAAGGTCTTAGAACTCAGTCTAACAAATCACATAGGATCACTCCTCTTCTATCAAGGTCGATAGATTCCTTATAGGTGCATACCCTACTCCTACAGTGAACTTACTGCAGCCAATCTACACTGCATGGACCCATATGGCTAGAGACCATGTATGTGTGCAGTCAAACTACAATAACCTCACTGTGAGTAGCCGAAGCACCGCAGGTCAAAGGACCAGTCACACTACTGCAACATCAAGCAAGTCACTGACGAGTGGATAGACATCCAAGTGACTTCTTGTCTTGGTCACGCTCAGTACCCTTGTTCTCTAACAAGCACCTGCACTATCACTTCAATGTCCCTACACTGTGGACTCAAGTCTCGTCCATCCAGAAGGAAAGTGATCTGTGCACTGATCGGATCGATCACCGTCCTCGTGATGATCCATTGATCAGGAGCATTTAGAAATTAATCACCAATGATACTGGCTCAAATTCTCAACTCTTGAAAATATGTATCATCATCTTATTAATTCCTTGGACGATTCATAGACACATAAATAATATGAATGAAAAGATGCCTTTTATTTATTCAATAATAAACAGTCAAGTACAAAATTATGTCCCTAGAATCAACAATGTGTCAGCCAAATTGGCTTCTAGGGCATACATCTAACAATCTCCCACTTGCACTAAAAGCCAATTGGTCATATATCTTAGGCCCATCTTCTCAAGGTGGGCTTCAGTCTTTTGCTGACTCAGGTGCTTAGTGAACGGGTCTGCCACGTTATCCGCGGAGTCTACTCTCTGCACCTCTACATATTTCTTGTCAACATAGTCGCGTATGAGATGGAAGCGCCGCTCTATATGCTTAGACTTCTGATGAGACCTTGGCTCCTTAGCAAGGGCTATGGCGCCATTATTATCGCAGTAGAGTGTTATGGCATCTGATGTCCATCACGTCCAACTCTGCAATGAATTTCTTGAACCAAAAGCCTTCCTTAGCCAGCTTCAGAGGCGGCGATGTATTCAGCTTCCATAGTAGATTCAGCAATGATCGGTTGTTTAGAATCTTTCAATTCAACCCGTACCACCATTGCACAAGAAACACATATCCAGATATTGATTTCTGTCATCGACATCAGTCATGAAGTCTGAATCTGTGTACCCTTTACCTTTTAACTCTGATGATCCTCCAAAAACTAAGAATAAATCTTTAGTTCTTCTCAAGTACTTAAGAATATTCTTCACAGCTGTCCAGTGTTCTTCACCTGGATTCGACTGATATCTGCTTGTGACACTCACAGCAAGGATTATATCAGGTCGTGTACACAGCATGGCATACATGAGGCTTCCTATTGCGATGCATAGGGAAATCTTGCTCATGCGTTGAATCTCTTCAGATGTGTTGGGGGCACATCTTCTTAGAGAGATGAATTCCATGCCTAAGGGGTAAGAGACCCCCTCTTGGAGTTTTTCATGCTGAACCTCTTCAGCACCTCCTCTATGTACATCTTGCTGTGAAAGGTCAAGCATCCTTTTAGATCTATCTCTATAGACCTTTATTCCCAAAATATAGGATGCTTCCCCAAGGTCTTTCATGGAGAATTCTTTTGACAACCAGACTTTGACCGAGGTTAGCATGGGAATATCATTCCCTATTAGTAGGATGTCGTCTACGTACAATACGAGAAATACGACAGCGCTCCCACTAACTTTTTGTAAACACACGGTTCCTCTTCGTTTTTGATGAAATCAAACGTTTTGATTGCGTCATCGAAACGAGTGTTCCAACTCCGAGAGGCTTGCTTTAGTCCATAGATGGACCTTTGCAGCTTGCAGACCTTGTGATCTCCATCACTGGAAGTGAAACCCAGAGGCTGTTCCATATAGATATCTTCATCAAGATATCCATTCAGGAAAGCAGTTTTCACATCCATCTGTCAGATTTCATAATCATGAAATGCTGCAATGGCAAGCAGTGTTCGGATGGAATTTCAGCATGGCTACAGGTGAAAAGGTCTCCTGATAGTCAATGCCTTCGGTTGACTATACCCTTTCGCCACCAGCCTTGCCTTAAAGGTCTCTACCTTCCATCCGAACCTATTTTCCTTTTGTAGATCCATTTACATCCAATAGGTACAATACCTTCTGGTGGATCTACTAAGGTCCAGACTTGGTTGGAATGCATGGAGTCTAACTCTGACTTCATGGCTTCCAGCCATTTCTCGGAATCGATATCAGATATCGCCTCGTTGTAGGTTTTGGGATCCGTATGTGATCCCTATCTCCCACTAGGAACATTTCCTCGGTATCCTCTTCTAGTATACCTAAGTATCTATCGGGAGGATGGGAGACCCTACTAGATCTACGAGGTGGTCGAGGGACATCGTGTACTGGCTCTTTATGAATGGGTTCTATAGGATCCATGACTCGTTGCTTTCAGAGACTTTCTTCAAGCTCAATTTTCTCCTACTGCTCTATCAAGGATAAACTGATTTTCCAAGAAGATGGCATGACGGCTCACAACACATTGTGATCCTCTGAGATGAAAAATTGTATCCTAATGACTCTTTAGGATATCCTATAAAACGAGCACTTATGGTCCTAGCCTCTAACTTGTCTGCCTGTAGTCTCTTGACGTGGGCCGGACATCCCCAAATCTTGAGATGACCAAGACTTGGTTTCTTACCATGCCATATTCATACGGTGTGGTAGGAACTGATTTAGAGGGAACTCTATTCAATAAATAATCGCTGTGAGTAAGGTATCTCCCCAAAGGAATATAGGTAAATCAGTGAAGCTCATCATGGACCTGACATGTCCAACAGGGTCCGATTCCTCCTCTCTACCCCCGTTGAGTTGAGGTGTACCCGAGGTGTCCATTGTGAGACTATGCCGTTTTCTTTGAGATAGTCCCGGAATTCCCCACTAAGGTATTCTCCTCCTCGATCTGATCGAAGAGCCTTAAGAGGTTTCCAGTTTGTTTTTCTACTTCATTCTTGAACTCTTTGAACTTTTCAAAAGATTCAGACTTGGTCTCATAAGATACACATACCCATACCGTGAATAATCATCGGTAAAGGTAATGAAGTAAGAATAACGTCCCCTGGCTAGCACATCGAATGGGCCACATACATCTGTATGTACTAGGGTAAGTATTTCAGTGGTCCTCTCCCATGTCCTACAAAGGGCAGTCTAGCCATTTTTCCTTGAAGACAGGACTCGCAAACTGGATATGACTCGGAAGTCAATGAGCCTAAAAGCCCATCTTTATCCATTTTGTTCATTCTGTCTTCTCCAATATGGCCAAGTCTGAGGTGCCACAAATATCTTTGGTTTATCTCATCTCTGGATCTTTTGGATCCTTTGGCACTCACTTCTTGCTCGGTAACATTACAGATACATCCATATGTAAATGATAGAGACTGTCGATCATGAAACCACGTGCGACTATTTTATTTCTAAATAAATAGAACAGCAGTCTTTGTCAAATGTAAAACATGACCTTCCTGTGCTAGACATGAAACAGAAATCAAATTTCTGCTAGCAGCAGGTACATAATAGCAGTCTCTAAGTAATAAACTAAATCCAGACGGTAGTCGCAGATGGTAGGTGCCTAGCCCACAGCAGCAACTTTTGCCCGTTGGCCAACCCAAGGGTTACCGCACCTTCCGCATTCTGGAACATAAATTTGTACATGACTTTATTATTATTGAATAATAAATGGGCATCTTTTCATTCATATTATTTATGTGTCTATGAATCGTCCAAGGAATTAATAAGATGATGATACATATTCTCAAGAGTTGAGAATTTGAGCCATGTATCATTGGTGATTAATTTCTAAATGCTCCTAATCAATGGATCATCACGAGGACGGTGATCAATCCGATCAGTGCACAGATCACTTTCCTTCTGGATGGACAAGACTCGAGTCCACAGTGTAGGGACACTGAAGTGATAGTGTAGGTGCTTGTTAGAGAACAAGGGTACTGAGCGTGACCAAGACAAGAAGTCACTTGGATGTCTATCCACTCGTCAGTGACTTGCTTGATATTGCAGTAGTATGACTGGTCCTTTGACCTGCGGTGCTTCGGCTACTCACAGTGAGGTTATTGTAGTTTGACTGCACATACACATGGTCTCTAGCCATATGGGTCCTTGTAGTGTAGATTGGTTGCAGTAAGTTCACTGTAGGAGTAGGGTATGCACCTACATGGAATCTATCGACCTTGATAGATGAGGAGAGATCCTATGTGATTTATTAGACTGAGTTCTAAGACCTTGGCCAGGGCAATAATATACAGTGGAGAAAGAGTTTTCCACTATCGAACTCAAGTCGAATAAATCTAGACATATGACAGACGACGGGGTTTGACGAGTTATCCATGACCTCCGATCTGTAGGGATCCACGATAGAAGGACTGTATCATACGATAACTGCACCTAGAGGTTCATCATTCTGTTCTGCTGGGTAGCCACTACATACTGCTAGGTGTCACTGGTGGATGGTGAGACTCACAGGGATCATCTTGATGGTCGATGAACCCTGATGAGTTGAGTTGGAATTGTTTCAACCCATTGAAAGAAGTTTTCAATGATATTGTGATAGAGATCGCAATATATCTCACTACCAGTCAGAATAGAACCTATGGGGTCACACACATTAGAGGTATTGACTGATCCGATGGTTGAATGTGATTAGGAATCACAAATAATCAATTAGATTAATAACCCGCTAAGAGTTAGTGGTTGGAAGAAGGAACAATTGCAATCGGATTGCAATTTAATTTAATTAATTGGATTTAATTAATTGGACTTGATCATGAGACCTACTTGGAGTGGGATTCATGAAGTCCTAATTGGATTAGGATTTCAAATTAAATTAGACTCCTACTTGGAATAGGATTTCTAAAGTCCTAACTGTCTTAGGACTAAAATTTGAACAAGTCCTGATTAGATTAGGATTTTCTTAAGTCCTAATTAATTTTAATTTTAAGATTCTTAATTGGATTAGGATTGAAGAGTTCAATGGAGTCTTTGTTCAATTAAATCCTAATTGGATTAGGATTTGGAATGAAAGAAAGGATGCACCTAGTCCTTTTGAAAGGGACTAAACCACCTAAGATTAAGCCCCTAACCTCCACTTGATTAGATCAAGTGGAGGCATGCATGATGTAAAATAAGGAGGGAGGGGCGTACACCCCTCCCTTGGCAGTTCACGGGATGAAAAGGAGGAGGGGCCCACGCCCCTCCTCTTGAATAATGGATAAAGATGGAGCTCCTAAATTTTAGGAGCTCCAACTTTATCTTAAACCATAATAAAGGGGGCTGCCGCATGGATTGAATCATCCCAATTTATTGAGCCGTACCTCTCCTCCTCTCTTCTTTCTTTGTGCCGTGAGAAGCCTCTCCTCTTTTGGGTTCTCATCCGCCAACAACAAGAAGAAAGGAGGCGTATGCATTTTTTTCCTTTCCTTCTTCCACCAAAAATAAAAGGCTGCAAGTGTATGCTTCCTTTTATTTTTCTTCCTCCTCTTCTTCATCCTCAAAAGAAAGCAACCAAGTATTGATTGCTGCAAGGAGAAAGGATTCAACCATCAATAGCCATCTCTGCAAGGGAGCTAGCACCCCGGTGAGATCCAAAAGCTTCGATCGAGTCAGTACTTCGTGTGGATACCTGTAGAGGCCGGACGCGTGTGCGGCTTCCACTGAGCCTTGATCAAATACCACGTAAATCAGATTTGCGGAGACCATCTACCCGCACAAGGTGAAGATCTGATCTTCTTAATGATTTTAAAATGGTTTAAAATAATTTATTTCTAACCTATCTACAAACGAATGGTTTTAAAATACGTTCATGCGATGAACGGATCCCGCATAGTTTTTCCGCTGCAATCTGAAAATTATTTCGAATTTTCATGGCATATGTGGGATGCTAACAGTGGTATCAGAGCCATGGTTATGTAGATTAAGATTAGAATTAAATTTTTCAAGGCATTTTAGATCTGAAATTTAAGGGATTATGCTTGCTGAAAATTAAGTATGCAGAATTTTCAGCTTGCTGTTTTTTCTGCATACTAATTAATGGATGCTTAGATTAATGATTCTAATGCATTAATAATATGATTACAAATGTTTAGAATCAAATCATGCATGATCAGCAAGTCATGAGATGATATAATCAGTTAAATTGCAGATCTGAAAATAATTTTTTATGCATGTGATGCGTATGGTGATGATCATGGATGGACCCTTTGAATGTGCTGAAATGTTCTGCGATGTTCTGTGATGCATGTAATTTTAATTTTCAGATGCCTGCGTGCATCTTAAATTCATGTATTAGAGACCTGCGTGTCTCAATGAAAAGGGTTGTAATTTTATTTTTATTTTTATTTAATTTTTAAAGCAATCTGGGATGTAATCTGTGATGTGTGTTGCACGTCGATGGTTGATCGATATGTACATCAACAAGCTCAACATGCGTGGATCGAGATCAAGGGTTGATTGAAGATGGATCAAGGAGTTGATCACAATTGAACCTAGAGGATCAAGATCGAGTCAAGAGTTGAAGACGATCAAACCAATTGACGTGCATGTGCTTGTAAAATGACCCCATCCTGGATCCATGATCATCACCATTTAATTTTATTTTGATAAATGCCTGGATGTTTAATGCTTATGTCTATGCGGGTAGACTTATTGCATGAGATGTGAATACGCGATCGAGTGAGACCTAAATCGAAACCTCCCTAATCAGTCGAGGGTGAACCAACATGAGTTAGTCATATTAGATTAATTGATCTAATTGGTGTCTAGGCAAGCCTAAAAGGTGGTTACTTAATTAGGACCTTACTCTCTGAGGAAGGGGAGCCTCCCACCTGCTTACCTGGCCAATTGTTCGATTACCTCTTATGAAGAACTCAAGTTGCAAACACTAAGACTTGATTATGCAATATTAAGTCCATAGGTCTTCCACCGTAGTAGAGCTGCTAAGGTCTTTTCGGTGTTGATTTGTCTCGGCTGGACACAGTGGGCAAGTTGCATCGGGGGCTGGACCTCTCTATTGTTGGAATTTGTATCCTAAATGTCAATCGTCAGCATATTGATGATTGAATTTTGTAAATGAATTGACAAATTAATAAAGTGTTATTTGGCATTATTCATCATTTCATCTTCAAATGAACTCTTATATGATGAAGTCCTTAGGACTTATGTTATGATAAAGGAGGATTTATCTTTGAGTCCTTAAACTTGTTTGCGACGAAATGATATGTTGTTACTAGGACGACAACATTATCGAGATTAGGTCGTTGTGTGACATATACGTTGGTTGTCCTCTTAACCAAGGAGTGTGGAGACACTGGTATGCCACACAAGTGAAGTGTAGAAGTACATTTCACTAAACGTGACCAATTCCGGAACGCTCTACTGTCGAGAGATGTTCCGAGTGGATATGGGTATAAGTTTGGCCCTCTGACCTGAGACCGCAACCTGTGACTAGCAAGCAACTCACTGTACTTTGGTACCGGACTACCTGAATTTCTAATTCAGTGACGGAAGGTCACTGGGTGCAGTCAAGTACTTGCGTAGTCAGTTGTGAGTCAAGATGGAATTGACCCCTCCTGAAAACAGGAGATAATGTCTTGTGATTAATTTAGCAAAACCTTGGCCAGGGTAATCCCAGTGAGGAGTCACGGGATATCTAAAGTTAATCACATAATGGATGTACTAATTATAGGGTTGACAGTGAGCTCTAAGTCATCCTGGCATTAGGAGTCAAAGGGATTGAAATACAGTAACCATAGTTCAGGGTTCCAGAATATTTGCTTCGCATATATTCGACCTATCCGGACGTCGGGTACCATTGCTAGATGGTCACATCGATTAGTGTAGAAAATTGTTCCTATACTACCGGCTTAGGTTCGAACCTATGAGGTCACACGCATAGAAGATTCCTGATTGATCAAGAAAGCTGATGAATGATTAAGAATCATTCAGGGTAATTTGGTCAATTTGATTGGCAAATTATCTTATAAAATAATTAAAGTAATTATTGAAGGATTAATTAGTAATTAAATTACTAATAAACTCAATTTGATTGAGTAATTGTGCTAAGGATGAGCCAAATTGAATTGGATTCAAGTTTGGGCTCAATCAGGGTTTTGACCTGATTGGATTAGGTCAGAACCAAAAAGGACTTAAGCTGATCAAATTAATTTTAAATTAATTTGTTCTTAATTGGGGATTGACCTAATTGAATTAGGTCCAACACAAAGTAATAATTCAATTTGATTGAGTTTGCATGAGCCAAAATTGAATTGGATTCAATTTGAGCTCAATCAGGGTCTGACCTGATTAGATTGGGTTCAACCAAATTGCTTTGTTTTAATTCGGGTTTGACCAAATTTGATTAGGTGCAACCCAAGGGATTAGGCTCAGATGATGTGGCAATTATTGGTGACATGGAATTGGATTTCATGAATTTTAAATAAACCAAAATTATTGCATGGCACATGGACCCATTGCTTGACACATGGCGACATTGTTTGTTATTTGAATTTAAATTCAAACATTAAGCAATGTGTTAAATGATTTTAATCACTCAAACCATCAGCCAAGGTGGCGTCTGAGTTTTTGAATGGATTAAATTCGAATTTCAAGAGGTGATTTCGAAATTATGAAGTGTTTTACCTTGCCGCATGGATTTCAAATTCCTTCCCTCTTGCACATGTGTTTAAAATTTGAATTTAAATCAGATTTGGTTGAGATCTGATTTGGGTTGTTCCTATTCCTTTGCATGTGCCAACTAAAAGAGGTTTTCTGAAAATAAATTTCGAATTTTGAAAAAATTCGGAGGCCATTAAAAGGGGTCAAACATGGGCACCAAAAACACATCCATTGCAGCCTTCTTCCTCACCCGCCTCCTCCTCCTCTTCTTCTCCATTTTAGATAGGGTTTTCAGGGTGAATATCTAGAAGATTCAAGATCAGATCTGAGTCCTCTACTTCCTTACAAACCTCATCTCTATCTGCTTCAAGACGATTGATCAAGAGTTGATTGAATCCCGGCGGGCAGATTTCAGCTTTCAAGTGTTCTGCAGCTGCTAGCACTGTTGCGGAAGAAGATCCTTCAGGACTTCGCGTGTACTTCTCGTAGAGGCCATTCGTGTGCGTGGCTGCGAAGTCAAGAATCAGATTCACAACTTTCATCCATCATAAAAGGTATTAATCTAGCATTAATCATTTATTATGGTGTCAAGGTCTAGGTCCAATTCCCGAGGTTTTACCCTCTTTTGGGGCTCCTCACGGAGATATCTCCAGAATCCATTCGATGGATATTCGGAGATTAATTGGAATAGAGTTCTTAAGTTTCAGATCTGATAGTTAATCATGCATAAAAGTTTTAGCATAATTGTTTAAACGATTCCGGCATAATCCTATGTGTTCTTAAGGTGCTGATTTCTAGATTTGATCTTGTAAGCATGCATGAATTAAATTGTTTGATTCGGTTTTTCCGCTGCGTTTTAAAACTTAAAAAGAACTACGTATGGCTTGATCCCCCTTATGAAGGGGTACGTAGGCAACCCGATCAGGTTCAGCCATGGTTTTCAAAAAAAAAAAAAAATTCAGCATGCTAAACACCGAAGAACCTAGGATTCACTTTCAGTGGTATCAGAGCCAGGTTTATGTTTAAACTTTTATGTTTTAATTCTTGCAATTAAATCTGAAATCATTAACATGTTTAGATTAGATCTAAAGTGCTTTTTATGATTGATTTAATTGCTGATTATGCATGATTAAGTAGATCTGAAATTTTGGATGCATATGATGCATGTTTGTGTTAGGATTAGTAACATGAATAAATCTGAAATCATAATATTGTTTAGATTAGATCTAAATAAAGTTTATGATTCATATGATCTCTGATTTTAATGAACAAATCAGATCTGAAAATAAAAGTGAAAAAACAAATACATAAGATGTATGTTGTTTGTATTAATTCATGTTGTTATGTATATGTGATGCATGAACATAAAACATAATGACTTAAACATGAATTAAATCTGATTACATGTGATTAATTACAAAAACTCAGATCTGAAAATGTGTTTTAAGAACTGAAAGATTGTAATTAATATGTAATTAAAAAGAAATATGCAATGATCAAAACTTTCATAAGTCTAAACTTAATTGAGAATTAAGTGTTATGAAATAGAATTGTAACTCAATTAATTGACATTGCATAATTCTTTGGGCATATGGGTTAGCTTGAATCAAGTTCTTAGGATTGGGTTAGACCTAAGGTTAGAATCAAACATGGTCTAATTAGAGTTAATTGATCAAATCTAATTAAGTAGTAACTAGATTAGGTCAAGGAAACTCTAGGTTAAATACAATAGTTGTAGATTGATCAATTCCATGTCTTTGATTAGACCAAGATGGAACTTGATTTAGGCTCAGAGGTGTAGCCCGAGTCATTTGAGTAATCAAATCGAAATTGATTAACCAGTCGGTGTCTAAGGTAAGTTTGGCAGTTTTGACCGGTGGTTTTTAATTGGGAGCTACTCGCACTGATTCGTCTTTGTCGAGTTAATGGCATATCCCTTCCACCGATCTCACTTACCTGGCCGACATGGTCAATCACATTTTGATTGGATCACTTAATGATTCGAGTTAGCCCATGCCTTAAGGAAAATCAGTATGACTGATTTAGGTGTCTCCTTAACCGGTTTGAGTCTAATCTGATTTGGTGAAGTCAGTGGGAGAAATTAGACTAACCGGATCTTCTCATCTATCCTAATTATGAAATCCTCTAAAATTATTAGGTCCTTAAAATGAAATGGTTATGGAGATAACTAGGTCATAGCCTCCCATTAAGTTGGGTGATAATGGGTCCAATGTTTTGATAATTATTGGAGGCGCCACACGCCTGGTACTTATCAAGCATTGGAATTGTCATTCAATATATGATGAGTTAAGTGTACCTTCAATAGGCGGTCAGGTGAGCCGAGCCACACTCGGGCTTGGTCGTCTATTAGTTGATTAGACTTAACCCTATCATTTAATGGTTGGACCTGACTAGGGTATTCGGTGGAGGCGCCACACGCCTGCCGGAAAACCTAGGGCAAAATCATCACTAGAAGTTGCTTGGTGAAGCAATTGGTTAAGAACCTACCAATAGGTGCATATGGGTTGGCCGAGCCACACTCGGGCCTATATGGGATCTATTGGGTTCTAGTGCCCACTAAAGAATTAGGAGTAATTTTTCGAATTAGAGGTAGAGGCTACCAATTTGTATAAAATAGTGGGAATATCTTTAGACTAAAGTCCAAGTCTACTGTGTTTAGTCAATTCATATACTAATAGCCAAATTTTCTTTTTATGCAGAAATGGCCACTAATTTATCACTTCGCTCATTGTTGGACAATGACAAGTTGACTGGTCCAAATTTCAATAATTGGCATAGGAAACTGAAAATAGTGCTAGAGCATGAGAGGATCCTTTATGTGATAACGGATCAAGCACCTGAGCAGCCCGCTGCTAATGCATCAAGATCGGCCAGAGACACTTATCAGAAGTGGCTCAGTGACCGGATCACTGTTCGATGCATCATGTTGGCAGCAATGAGTGATGAGTTTAGTAGGCGTTTTGAGAATACGCAGCCGGAAGATATCATTCAAGTGTTGAATGAATCATTCGGCGTTCCTGACGACGTTGAGAGGCACAAAACTAGTTGTGCCATCTTCAGCGCCCGAATGAAAGATGGGACCTCGGTAACTGATCATGTACTGTACATGATTGAGTTGATCGAGCGTCTAAGCTCTCTTGGCTTTCCCTTCATGATCAATTGGGGAAGGATGCCATACTAAACTCATTGCCTGGATCATACCGTCCTTTTCTCACTCATTTTCGTATGACGAAACCTGTAGTGAATTATCACCAATTGTTGGGGTTACTACAGACGTTTGAGAATGATCACCAACTTCTTAAGAAGACGGTGAATTTAGTGGGAGGTTCATCCAAGGGTCGCTCCTTTAAGAAAGGGAAAAAGAAAAATAAAATCCAAAAGAAACAGGTGCACCATGCTCAGCCTAGTCAGAAAAAGAATAAAAAGGCTGATCAGAGCAAGGCGGAGTGCTTCTTCTGCAAGAAGCAAGGACATTGGAAGAGGAACTGTCCTCTTTACATTGCATCCCTCGATCCGAACCGGCCTAAGAAAAGTGGGCAATCAGTTGCCAATCAAGGTACTTATATGATAACACCTTGCAATTTTTCTATTTGTGATAATTCGACCTGGGTATTGGATACCGGTAGTCCTTTTAATATTTGCAATTCGTTGCAGGGGCTACAAGTCAGTAAGAGGTTTGAAGAAGGAGAAAGGTTCCTGAATGTTGGAGATGGAAGACCAGTTCCAGTTCTAGCTTTAGGAATTCTTAAACTTGAATTCAGCTCTCATGTAAATGTCCTTAGTGATTGTCACTATTGTCCAAGTTTTCTATTGAATATCATTTCTGTAGGCCTTTTGGCCAAAAATGGTTATGAAATATCAATAAAAAAGGATTATTGCAATGTCATTTGGAATGGTGTTGTTGTAATGAATGGAATTCTGAGTAATGGCATTTACATTTTGTCACAGCCTGTTCATGTAATGTATAAATCCAATAAGCGCCCTAGAATAGATAATGTCACGGATGTCTACCTTTGGCATCATAGGCTAGGTCATATTAACAAGAATAGGATGAACAGGTTAAGTAAAGAGGGAATCCTTGATGTTAATGATTGTGAATCATTGACAACCTGTGAATCATGTCTTCTTGGTAAAATGACCAAATCACCTTTTACCGGAAAAGGTGAACGAGCCAGTGATTTATTGACCCTTGTACATTCTGATGTATGTGGGCCAATGAGCACAGATGCTAGAGGTGGGTATTCATATTTCATTACGTTTACAGACGACCTTTCTAGGTATGGTTATGTCTATTTAATGAGACATAAATCTGAATCATTTGAAATGTTCAAATTATATCGTAATGAAGTAGAAAAACAAACTGGAAAGAGTATTAAAACTCTTCGATCAGATCGAGGAGGTGAATACCTCTCCAGTGAATTTTTGACATATCTAGGAGAAAATGGGATTCTCTCCCAATGGACTCCTCCTGGTACACCACAATATAATGGTGTGTCAGAAAGGAGAAATCGAACTCTGTTAGACATGGTTCGATCCATGATGGGGTTTGCTAATCTGCCCATATCCTTTTGGGGATATGCTCTTGAGTCAGCCTGCTATATTCTAAATAAGGTTCCAAGTAAGTCTGTAAATAAAACACCACATGAGATGTGGACTGGACGTAAGCCGATGCTCTCTCACCTTAGGATTTGGGGGTGTCCGGCGTACGTCAAACGTTTGAAGACAGACAAACTTGAACCCAAGTCTGACAAATGTTTCTTTGTTGGTTACCCTAAAGAAACTAAAGGATATTACTTCTACTTTGCTGAAGAACAAAAGTTGTTCGTAAGCAATAGAGCAATTTTCTTAGAAAAGGAATTCCTTGGTGAAGGAACAAATAGCTCTAATGTTGAGCTTAGAGAAGTTCAACATGTAGAAGATCCGACACCATCTACTGAACCAGTTGAGTCGGATTTGATTAGATCAGATCCAGAACCCATATTAGATGCACCATTAAGGCGATCGGGTAGAGTACCACGTCAGCCGGACAGATACTACGGTTTCTTGGTCCGGGATGGGGATCCTATCGAACTTGATGAAAACGATGAGGATCCGATCACATATATGGATGCAATGCAGAGGTATGACTCTGATAAATGGCTTGGAGCCATGCAATCCGAAATGGAATCCATGAAGGTCAATGATGTTTGGACATTAGTTGACCCACCCGAAGGAATTAAATCCATAGGGTGTAAGTGGATATTCAAAAGGAAACGGGGCGCAGACGGAAAGGTAGAGACCTATAAAGCCCGTCTGGTTGCCAAGGGTTATCGTCAACGTTATGGTATTGACTATGACGAGACGTTTTCTCCTGTGGCAATGCTCAAGTCCATTCGGATTGTGCTTGCGATAGCAGCACATTTAGACTATGAAATCTGGCAAATGGATGTAAAGACCGCATTTCTAAATGGAGATTTAGAAGAGGAAGTGTATATGATACAACCTGAAGGTTTTACATCTGCAGATGAGTCTAAAGTGTGCAAGCTTCAAAAATCCATTTATGGATTAAAGCAAGCTTCACGGAGTTGGAATATACGTTTTGATAAGGTAATCAAAACATATGGCTTCATTAAGAATGAAGAGGAACCTTGCATTTATAAATGGGCAAATGGTTCAGTTATTATATTCCTTATTTATGTGGATGTTTAATCGGGAATGACATTCCTGCATTACAAGGAATAAAGGTTTGGCTATCATCTCAATTTGCCATGAAGGATTTGGGAGAAGCATCTTACATCCTAGGGATGAAGATCTATAGAGATAGATCTAGAAGATTGCTTGGATTATCCCAATCCACATACATTGATACTATACTGAAGAGGTTCAGTATGATTAATTCCAAGAAAGGCTATCTTCCGATGGGCCATGGAATTAACCTCTCTAAAAGGGATTGTCCGACAACCCCTCAAGAAAGAGAGAGTATGGATAGAATTCCATATGCTTCGGCAGTGGGATCTATAATGTATGCCATGACATGTACTAGACCAGACGTGGCATACTCACTAGGAGTAGTGAGCAGATACCAGTCTGATCCAGGTAGCAACCACTGGAAGGTTGTAAAAACCATCCTTAAGTATTTGAGAAATACTAAAGATCAGTGGCTTGTCTATGGTGATTCTGACTTAAAACTTGAGGGATATACTGATTCAAGTTTTCAGTCAGATCAAGATGATAGCAAGAGCGTGTCAGGATATATCTTCACTCTTAAGGGTGGGGCCATCTGCTGGAAGAGTTCCAAGCAGCATACAGTGGCAGATTCTACATGTGAAGCAGAATATATCGCAGCATCTGATGCCGCCAAGGAAGCTGTATGGTTGCGGAAGTTCATCACCGAGCTTGGAGTGACACCCTCCATTGATGGTCCAGTGCCTGTATTTTGTGACAATACTGGGGCCATAGCTCAAGCAAGAGAACCCAAAGCACATCAGCGGACCAAGCATATTCTACGTCGCTACCACCTGGTTCGAGAGATCATCGATCGAGGTGATATTGATCTTCAGAAGATTGACACAAAAGAAAATCTGGCTGACCCATTTACCAAAGTCCTCGGCATCAAAGAGTTCGACGAACACAAGTCGAAGATGGGTATTAGATACTGTGCCGATTGGCATTAGGCTAAGTGGGAGTTGTTGGAATTTGTATCCTAAATGTCAATCGTCAGCATATTGATGATTGAATTTTGTAAATGAATTGACAAATTAATAAAGTGTTATTTGGCATTATTCATCATTTCATCTTCAAATGAACTCTTATATGATGAAGTCCTTAGGACTTATGTTATGATAAAGGAGGATTTATCTTTGAGTCCTTAAACTTGTTTGCGACGAAATGATATGTTGTTACTAGGACGACAACATTATCGAGATTAGGTCGTTGTGTGACATATACGTTGGTTGTCCTCTTAACCAAGGAGTGTGGAGACACTGGTATGCCACACAAGTGAAGTGTAGAAGTACATTTCACTAAACGTGACCAATTCCGGAACGCTCTACTGTCGAGAGATGTTCCGAGTGGATATGGGTATAAGTTTGGCCCTCTGACCTGAGACCGCAACCTGTGACTAGCAAGCAACTCACTGTACTTTGGTACCGGACTACCTGAATTTCTAATTCAGTGACGGAAGGTCACTGGGTGCAGTCAAGTACTTGCGTAGTCAGTTGTGAGTCAAGATGGAATTGACCCCTCCTGAAAACAGGAGATAATGTCTTGTGATTAATTTAGCAAAACCTTGGCCAGGGTAATCCCAGTGAGGAGTCACGGGATATCTAAAGTTAATCACATAATGGATGTACTAATTATAGGGTTGACAGTGAGCTCTAAGTCATCCTGGCATTAGGAGTCAAAGGGATTGAATTATACAGTAACCATAGTTCAGGGTTCCAGAATATTTGCTTCGCATATATTCGACCTATCCGGACGTCGGGTACCATTGCTAGATGGTCACATCGATTAGTGTAGAAAATTGTTCCTATACTACCGGCTTAGGTTCGAACCTATGAGGTCACACGCATAGAAGATTCCTGATTGATCAAGAAAGCTGATGAATGATTAAGAATCATTCAGGGGTAATTTGGTCAATTTGATTGGCAAATTATCTTATAAAATAATTAAAGTAATTATTGAAGGATTAATTAGTAATTAAATTACTAATAAACTCAATTTGATTGAGTAATTGTGCTAAGGATGAGCCAAATTGAATTGGATTCAAGTTTGGGCTCAATCAGGGTTTTGACCTGATTGGATTAGGTCAGAACCAAAAAGGACTTAAGCTGATCAAATTAATTTTAAATTAATTTGTTCTTAATTGGGGATTGACCTAATTGAATTAGGTCCAACACAAAGTAATAATTCAATTTGATTGAGTTTGCATGAGCCAAAATTGAATTGGATTCAATTTGAGCTCAATCAGGGTCTGACCTGATTAGATTGGGTTCAACCAAATTGCTTTGTTTTAATTCGGGTTTGACCAAATTTGATTAGGTGCAACCCAAGGGGATTAGGCTCAGATGATGTGGCAATTATTGGTGACATGGAATTGGATTTCATGAATTTTAAATAAACCAAAATTATTGCATGGCACATGGACCCATTGCTTGACACATGGCGACATTGTTTGTTATTTGAATTTAAATTCAAACATTAAGCAATGTGTTAAATGATTTTAATCACTCAAACCATCAGCCAAGGTGGCGTCTGAGTTTTTGAATGGATTAAATTCGAATTTCAAGAGGTGATTTCGAAATTATGAAGTGTTTTACCTTGCCGCATGGATTTCAAATTCCTTCCCTCTTGCACATGTGTTTAAAATTTGAATTTAAATCAGATTTGGTTGAGATCTGATTTGGGTTGTTCCTATTCCTTTGCATGTGCCAACTAAAAGAGGTTTTCTGAAAATAAATTTCGAATTTTGAATGAAAATTCGGAGGCCATTAAAAGGGGTCAAACATGGGCACCAAAAACACATCCATTGCAGCCTTCTTCCTCACCCGCCTCCTCCTCCTCTTCTTCTCCATTTTAGATAGGGTTTTCAGGGTGAATATCTAGAAGATTCAAGATCAGATCTGAGTCCTCTACTTCCTTACAAACCTCATCTCTATCTGCTTCAAGACGATTGATCAAGAGTTGATTGAATCCCGGCGGGCAGATTTCAGCTTTCAAGTGTTCTGCAGCTGCTAGCACTGTTGCGGAAGAAGATCCTTCAGGACTTCGCGTGTACTTCTCGTAGAGGCCATTCGTGTGCGTGGCTGCGAAGTCAAGAATCAGATTCACAACTTTCATCCATCATAAAAGGTATTAATCTAGCATTAATCATTTATTATGGTGTCAAGGTCTAGGTCCAATTCCCGAGGTTTTACCCTCTTTTGGGGCTCCTCACGGAGATATCTCCAGAATCCATTCGATGGATATTCGGAGATTAATTGGAATAGAGTTCTTAAGTTTCAGATCTGATAGTTAATCATGCATAAAAGTTTTAGCATAATTGTTTAAACGATTCCGGCATAATCCTATGTTCTTAAGGTGCTGATTTCTAGATTTGATCTTGTAAGCATGCATGAATTAAATTGTTTGATTCGGTTTTTCCGCTGCGTTTTAAAACTTAAAAAGAACTACGTATGGCTTGATCCCCCTTATGAAGGGGTACGTAGGCAACCCGATCAGGTTCAGCCATGGTTTTCAAAAAAAAAAAAATTCAGCATGCTAAACACCGAAGAACCTAGGATTCACTTTCATCTATTAGACATGAGATGTTGTGGGGTAAAGGTGGGGTTGGGCACCAATAACTGTTAGGTGAGGACCCAATGACGACTTTATTTCTGCGGTTATACGGTGGGTCTGACTTAACTAAGTAATGGGGCCAATAACTGTTAGGTGAGGTCTTCATCACTTAGAGACCAAGTACCACTGCAATTTGCTTGAGAAGCATTGTACAAGAGTTGTACACTCATCCATTTATATGTTACCAATAACTGTTAGGTGAGGCGGCATGTAAATCGGTGAGACCGCAGTACCCACTAAAAATCCTAGTCGCGTAGGGTTTTCGTTTCTTCATCAGGGGAGTATGAGGGATTCGAGAAAATAGTGGGAGCATATTTGTTTTAAAAGTCCCTAGAACAAATTAAGTTCAAGTACAAAGTCTAACTAGAATCTTTACTCTCTACAGATCACAATGTCAGCTTCAAACCCTTTGACCCGAATCCTTGAGACCAACAGACTGACCGGAACTAACTATAAAGACTGGCTTAGAAACCTTAAAATTGTTCTGAATTGTGAGAAAATAGGGTATGTGCTCGAGAATAATATCCCTAGGCTACCAGCACGTCCTACTGATGATCAGCGTGAGACGCATCAGAAGTGGACTGATGATGACATTAGGGTCAAGTGCTATATCATGGCATCCATGATAACTTCAATGCCAGCATGAGAATATGAAGACTGCTAGGGAAATACTGGCTCACCTGCAAGAGTTGTATGGTGAGCAGAGCCGCACTGCACGCTTTGAAGTGTCTAAGAGACTCTTCAAGGCAAAGATGCGCGAGGGGCAGTCTGTCCACGATCACTGTTTGACTATGATCAAGGACCTCGAGAAGCTTGAGAAGCTCGGTATGTCCATGCATAAGGAACTGCAGATAGATCTGATCCTGCAATCCCTTCCTGATTCATTTGGTCAGTTTATAGTAAACTACCATATGAATAAAATTGAATGCACTAAGACCGAACTGTTGAACATGCTGGTAACTGCTGAAGGGGCCTTGAAAGGTTCAAGGGGCTCTGTTCTGGCTGCTGAGCTGACTTCTGGTTCCAAGAGAAAGTTTACTTGGAAGAAAAGGAAGTCTGCAAAGAAGCACAAGAAAGACAAAAAGCCTAAGAAGGAAGTTCATAAGAAAAGGCTGATGACAAAGGAAAATGTTTCCACTGCAACATCAACGGCCACTGGAAAAGGAACTGCCCTTCATACCTCGAGAGCCTGAAGAACAAAAGGGACACACCTTCTGAAGGTATGCTAGACTTGCTCGTGATTGAAACTAACCTTACGGTTTCTTCTACTTCTAGTTGGGTTATAGATTCTGGTTCTAGTGCTCATTTGTGCACTACTATGCAGGGTCTAAAGGAAAGTAGAAGGCTGGCGGAAGGTGCAGTGACCCTTCGGGTTGGCAACGGGGCAAGAGTTGCTGCTGTAGCTGTAGGCACCTACCCTCTGCGATTACCGTCTGGATTTAGTTTATTGCTTAGAGACTATTATTATGTCCCTGCTGCTAGCAGGAATTTGATTTTTGTTTCGTGTTTAGCACAGGATGGTCATGTTTTGACCTTTGACAAAGACTGCTGTTCTATTTATTTCAGAAATAAATTAGTTGCACGTGGTTTCATGATTGACAATCTCTATCACTTGCATATTGATGTGTCTGTGAATGTGTCTGAGCAAGTAGTGAGTGCCATAGGATCTAAAAGATCCAGAGATGAGATAAACCAGAAGTATTTGTGGCACCTCAGGCTTGGCCATATTGGAGAGGATAGAATGAACAAAATGGAGAAGATGGGCTTCTTGGCCCATTGACTTCCGAGTCATATCCAGTTTGTGAGTCCTGTCTTCAAGGAAAAATGGCTAGCTTACCCTTTGTAGGATATGGGGAGAGGACCACTGAAATACTTACCCTGGTACATACTGATGTGTGTGACCCATTCGATGTGCTAGCCAGGGGTCGTTATTCATACTTCATTACCTTTACCGATGACTATTCACGATATGGGTATGTGTATCTTATGAGATACAAATCTGAGTCTTTTGAAAAGTTCAAAGAGTTCAGAAATGAAGTAGAAAAACAGACTGGAAAAACCCTTAAGGTTCTTCGATCAGATCGAGGAGGAGAATACCTTAGTAGGGAATTTCGGGACTATCTCAAGGAGAATGACATAGTCTCACAATGGATGCCTTCGGGTATACCTCAACTCAACGGGGTGTCAGAGAGGAGGAATCGGACTCTATTGGATATGGTCCGATCCATGATGAGCTTCACTGATCTACCTATGTTTCTTTGGGGAGATGCCTTATTATCCGCGATTTATTTATTGAATAGAGTTCCCTCTAAATCCGTTCCTACCACACCGTATGAGATATGGCATGGTAAGAAGCCGAGTCTTGGTCATCTCAAGATTTGGGGATGTCCGGCCCATGTCAAGCGACTACAGGCGGACAAGTTAGAGCTTAGGACCATAAGTGCTCGTTTCATTGGATATCCTAAAGAGTCATTAGGATACAATTTTTACATCTCAGAGGATCACAATGTGTTTGTGAGCCGACATGCCGTCTTCTTAGAAAAATAGTTTATCCTTGATAGAGGCAGTGGGAGGAAAATTGAGCTTGAAGAGAGAGTCTCTGAAAAGCAACGAGTTATGGATCCTATAGAACCTATTCATATAGAGCCAGCACACGTTGTACCTCCTCCACCTCGTAGATCTAGTAGGGTCTCCTATCCTCCCGATAGATACTTAGGTATACTAGTAGAGGATACCGAGGAAATGTTCCTCATGGGAGATAGGGAACATGTACAGGATCCCAATACCTACAACGAGGCGATATCTGATATCGATTCCGAAAAATGGCTGGAAGCCATGAAGTCAGAGATAGACTCCATGTATTCCAACCAAGTCTGGACCTTAGTAGATCCACCAGAAGGTATAGTACCTATTGGATGTAAATGGATCTATAAAAGAAAGATAGGTTCGGATGGAAAGGTAGAGACCTATAAGGCAAGGCTAGTGGCGAAAGGGTATAGTCAGCGCGAAGGCATTGACTATCAGGAGACTTTTTCACCTGTAGCCATGCTAAAATCCATTCGAACGTTGCTTGCCATTGCAGCGTTTCATGATTATGAAATATGGCAGATGGATGTGAAAACTGCTTTCCTGAATGGATATCTTGATGAAGATATCTATATGGAGCAGCCTTTGGGTTTCACTTCCAGTGATGGCGATCACAAGGTCTGCAAGCTGCAAAGGTTCATCTATGGACTAAAGCAAGCATCTCGGAGCTGGAATACTCGTTTCAATGATGCAATCAAATCGTTTGATTTCATCAAGAACGAAGAGGAACCGTGTATTTACAAGAAGGTTAGTGCGAGTGCTATCGTGTTCCTCGTACTGTACGTGGATGACATCCTCTTGATTGGGAATGATGTTCCCATGCTAACCTCGGTCAAGGTCTGGTTGTCAAAAGAGTTCTCCATGAAAGACCTTGGGGAAGCATCCTACATTTTGGAGATTAAGGTCTATAGAGATAGATCTAAGAGGTTGCTTGGCCTATCACAGAGGATGTACATAGAGGAGGTACTGAAGAGGTTCAGTATGGAAAACTCCAAAAGAGGGGTCTATTACCCCTTAGGCATGGGATTCATCTCTCCAAAAAGATGTGCCCCAATACATCTGAAGAGATTCAACGCATGAGCAGGATTCCTTATGCTTCTGCAATAGGGAGCCTCATGTATGCCATGCTATGTACACGACCTGATATAGCCCTTGCTGTGAGTGTCACTAGCAGATATCAGTCGAATCCAGGCGAAGAGCACTGGACAGCTGTGAAGAACATTCTTAAGTACTTAAGAAGAACTAAAGATTTGTTCTTGGTCTTTGGAGGAGCATCGGAGTTAAAGATAGAAGGATACACAGATTCAGACTTTATGACTGATATTGATGATAGAAAGTCTACATCTGGATATGTGTTCTTATGCAATGGTGGTACGGTAAATTAGAAGAGTTCCAAACAACCGATCATTGCTGATTCTACCATGGAAGCTGAGTATATCGCCGCCTCTGAAGCTGCAAAGGAAGCCTTCTGGTTCAAGAAATTCATTGCAGAGCTAAATGTAATGCCATCAGATGCCATTACACTCTACTGCGATAAAATGGCGCCATAGCTCTCGCTAAGGAGCCAAGGTCTCATCAGAAGTCCAAGCACATAGAGCGGCGCTTTCACCTTATACGCGACTACCTCGAGAAGAAATATGTCGAGGTGCAGAGAGTAGACTCCACGGACAACGTGGCAGACCCGCTTACTAAGCAGCTAAGTCAGCAGAAGACTGAAGCCCACCTTGAGAAGATGGGGCTTAGATATATGGCTGATTGGTTTTAGTGCAAGTGGGAGATTGTTAGATGTATGCCCTAGAAGCCAATCTGGCTGACACATTATTAATTCTGGGACATAAATTTGTACTTGACTTTATTATTATTGAATAATAAATGGGCATCTTTTCATTCATATTATTTATGTGTCTATGAATCGTCCAAGGAATTAATAAGATGATGATACATATTCTCAAGAGTTGAGAATTTGAGCCATGTATCATTGGTGATTAATTTCTAAATGCTCCTGATCAATGGATCGTCACGAGGACGGTGATCAATCCGATCAGTGCACAGATCACTTTCCTTCTGGATGGACGAGACTCGAGTCCACAGTGTAGGGACACTGAAGTGATAGTGTAGGTGCTTGTTAGAGAACAAGGGTACTGAGCGTGACCAAGACAAGAAGTCACTTGGATGTCTATCCACTCGTCAGTGACTTGCTTGATGTTGCAGTAGTATGACTGGTCCTTTGACCTGCGGTGCTTCGGCTACTCACAGTGAGGTTATTGTAGTTTGACTGCACATACACATGGTCTCTAGCCATATGGGTCCTTGTAGTGTAGATTGGCTGCAGTAAGTTCACTGTAGGAGTAGGGTATGCACCTACATGGAATCTATCGACCTTGATAGATGAGGAGAGATCCTATGTGATTTATTAGACTGAGTTCTAAGACCTTGGCCAGGGCAATAATATACAGTGGAGAAAGAGTTTTCCACTATCGAACTCAAGTCGAATAAATCTAGACATATGACAGACGACGGGTTTGACGAGTTATCCATGACCTCCGATCTGTAGGGATCCACGATAGAAGGACTGTATCATACGATAACTGCCCCTAGAGGTTCATCATTCTGTTCTGCTGGGTAGCCACTACATACTGCTAGGTGTCACTGGTGGATGGTGAGACTCACAGGGATCATCTTGATGGTCAATGAACCCTGATGAGTTGAGTTGGAATTGTTTCAACCCATTGAAAGAAGTTTTCAATGATATTGTGATAGAGATCGCAATATATCTCACTACCAGTCAGAATAGAACCTATGGGGTCACACACATTAGAGGTATTGACTGATCTGATGGTTGAATGTGATTAGAAATCACAAATAATCAATTAGATTAATAACCCGCTAAGAGTTAGTGGTTGGAAGAAGGAACAATTGCAATCGGATTGCAATTTAATTTAATTAATTGGATTTAATTAATTGGACTTGATCATGAGACCTACTTGGAGTGGGATTCATGAAGTCCTAATTGGATTAGGATTTCAAATTAAATTAGACTCCTACTTGGAATAGGATTTCTAAAGTCCTAACTGTCTTAGGGCTAAAATTTGAACAAGTCCTGATTAGATTAGGATTTTCTTAAGTCCTAATTAATTTTAATTTTAAGACTCCTAATTGGATTAGGATTGAAGAGTTCAATGGAGTCTTTGTTCAATTAAATCCTAATTGGATTAGGATTTGGAATGAAAGAAAGGATGCACCTAGTCCTTTTGAAAGGGACTAAACCACTAAGATTAAGCCCCTAACCTCCACTTGATTAGATCAAGTGGAGGCATGCATGATGTAAAATAAGGAGGGAGGGGCGTACACCCCTCCCTTGGCAGTTCACGGGATGAAAAGGAGGCCCTCCTCTTGAATAATGGATAAAGATGGAGCTCCTAAATTTTAGGAGCTCCAACTTTATCTTAAACCATAATAAAGGGGGGCTGCCGCATGGATTGAATCATCCCAATTTATTGAGCCGTACCTCTCCTCCTCTCTTCTTTCTTTGTGCCGTGAGAAGCCCTCTCCTCTTTTGGGTTCTCATCCGCCAACAACAAGGAAGAGAAAGGAGGCGTATGCATTTTTTTCCTTCCCTTCTTCCACCAAAAATAAAAGGCTGCAAGTGTATGCTTCCTTTTATTTTTCTTCCTCCTCTTCTTCATCCTCAAAAGAAAGCAACCAAGTGTTGATTGCTGCAAGGAGAAAGGATTCAACCATCAATAGCTATCTCTGCAAGGGAGCTAGCACCCCGGTGAGATCCAAAGGCTTCGATCGAGTCAGTACTTCGTGTGGATACCTGTAGAGGCCGGACGCGTGTGCGGCTTCCACTGAGCCTTGATCAAATACCACATAAATCAGATTTGCGGAGACCATCTACCCGCACAAGGTGAAGATCTGATCTTCTTAATGATTTTAAAATGGTTTAAAATAATTTATTTCTAACCTATCTACAAACGAATGGTTTTAAAATACGTTCATGCGATGAACGGATCCGCATAGTTTTTCCGCTGCAATCTGAAAATTATTTCGAATTTTCATGGCATATGTGGGATGCTAACACCCACAGCCACAGCAGCAACTTTTGCCCCGTTGCCAACCCGAAGGGTTACCGCACCTTCCGCCAGCCTTCTACTTTCCTTTAGACCCTGCATGGTAGTGCACAAATGAGCACTAGAACCAGAATCTATAACCCAACTAGAAGTAGAAGAAACCGTTAGATTAGTTTCAATTATGAGCAAGTCTATACCTTCTGAAGGCGTGTCACCTTTCTTGTTCTTCAGGCTCTCGAGGTATGAAGGACAGTTTCTCTTCCAGTGGCCTTCGACATTGCAGTGGAAACATTTTTCTTTGTCGTTAGCCTTTTTCTTTTGAACTTCCTTCTTTGGCTTCTTGTCTTTCTTCTGCTTCTTAGCAGGCTTCTTTTTCTTCCAAGTAGACTTTCTCTTGAACCAGAAGTCAACTCAGCAGCAAGGACAATGCCCCTTGAACCTTTCAAGGCTCCCTCAGCAGTTACCAACATGTTGATTAGTTCAGTCTTAGTGCATTCAATCTTATTCATGTGGTAGTTTACTATAAACTGACCAAATGAATCAGGAAGTGACTGTAGGATCAAATCCACTTGTAATTCCTTGTGCATGTCCATACCGAGCTTCTCAAGCTCCTCCAGGTCCTTGATCATGGTCAGACCGTGATCATGGACAGATTGCCCCTCGCGCATCTTTGCTTTGAAAAGCCTCTTGGACACTTCAAAACGAGCTGTGCGACTCTGCTCACCATACAACTCTTGCAGGTGTGCCAGTATGTCCCTAGCAATCTTCATATTTCATGCTGGCATTGGAGTTCATTAGACATGGATACCATCATATAGCATTTTACTCTAATGTCATCATCCAACCATTTTTATGCATCTCACGCTGAGCATCAGTAGGACGTGTTGGATAGTGTGGGGATATCTGAATCGAGTATGTAGCATATTTTCTCACAGTCCAAAACAATTTTGAGATTTCTAAGCCAGTCTTTGTAATTGGTTCCGGTCAGTCGGTTGGTCTCAAGAATACGGGTCAAAGGGTTTGAAGCTGACATTGTATCTGCAGAGAGTAAAGATTCTAGTTAGACTTTTGTACTTGATCCTAGTCTGTTCTAAGGTCTTTTAGAACAAATGTAACTCCTACTATTTTCTCGAATCCCTCACACTCCCCTGGTAGGAAAACGAAAATCCCACACGACTAGGGTTTCTAGTAGGTACTGCGGTCCCACCAATTTACATGCCACCTCATCTAACAGTTATTGGTGACACATAGATGGATGAGTGTACAACTCTTGTACAATGCTTCTCAAGTATGTTGCAGTGTAACTTGGTCTCTAAGCCATGAAAACCTCACCTAACAGTTATTGGTCCATCGCTTAGTTAAGTCAGACCCACCGTTAACCGTAGGAATAAAATCGTCATTGGGTCCTCACCTAACAGTTATTGGTGCCCAACCCCACCTTTATCCTACAACATCTTATGTCTATAGAGAGGTCCAGCCCCCCGATGCAACTTGACCACTGTGTCCAGCCGAGACAAATCAACATCAGAAAGGCCTTAGCAGCTCTACTACAGTGGAAGACCTATTGACTTAATATTGGTTAATCAGGTCTTAGTGTTTGCAACTTGAGCCCTTCATAAGAGGTAATCGAACAATTGGCCAGGTAAGCAGGTGGGAGGCTCCCCCTACTCAGAGAGTAAGGTCCTAATTAAGTAACTACCTTTCATGCTTTCCTAGACACCAATTAGATCAATTAATCTAATATGACTTGCTTATGTCGGTTCACTCTCGACTTGATTGAGGAGGTTTTGATTTAGGTCTCAATTGGGTTTGCTACATCACATGTAAACCTATCTACCCGACTCATATTCACATCACATGCAAACGGCACATTGCAGGCAGTTATAATCGCAGCAATAATTAAAGCTAAACTTTAAATAGGTGATGATCATGGATTCTAGTTAGGTCATATTACAAGCACATGCACGTCAATCGATCAACTGGTCTTCAACTCTTGAATTGGTTCCAAGCCTCCTTGATTCGATCCTTGACCAACTCTTGATCCAATCGCCATCAACCGCTTAGACCCCTGTTCATCTCATGCATCATCTTCGACTTGATCGTTGACGTACATCACATCACAGAAATACAACCAGATGTAAAATAAATAAAAATAAATTACATCTCCTTTTAGGAGGCACGCAAGCCTCTCAAAACATCAAATAAGATGCATGCAAGCATCTGAAAAATTACATGACATCGCAGATCACATCGCAGGTCATTACATTTGATACCAAAAGGGTTTGAATCCTATGATCATCACCGTATGCAACAATTATAATTTTCAGATCTGAAAACTAACTGATTATCATGACATAGGTTGCTGATCATGCTAATCATGATTCTAAACTTTGTAATCTCATTAACAACGCAATTAGAATCATCATTTTATCACATAAAAATCAGCATGCAAAAATCAGCACCCCTGAAAAATCTGCATGCAGAAATTTTCGGCATGCATGATCATTCAATTTTCAGATCTAATAAGCCTTTAGATATTTAATTCTTACCTTAATCTACGAAGCCTAGGCTCTGATACCACTGTTGGGAACCCACCCATGCCGCTGATATTTAAAAAAATTCAGATGGCAGCGGAATCGGCATAAGCGGGATCGACGTTCATCGCATGAACGTTGTTTCATGAACCGTTCGTAGTTAGATAAGAATTAAAACTTTTAAATGCATTTAGAAGATCATATCTTCACCTTGTGCGGGTAGATGATCACCGCAAACTGAAGTTCGTGGTCTAGGATGAAGGTTCGCTTGAAGCCGTTCAAGTGTCCGGCCTCTACGGGTATCCACACGAAGCAGTGATCCGATCAAAGCTCTCTTGTCTTCCCGGGGTGCTAGCTCCCTTGCAAAGACTTCTTTTGATGGCTGATTTCCTCTCTTTCAATCAACCCTTGATTGTGCTTGAGAGGAGGAAGAAGAAGGATGAAGAAGAGGAAGAAGAACGAAGCCCCTTGCAGCCTTTCTTTTTCTCCCTTGCGTTGGAGCCAAGGAAGAAGACCAAGAGGAGGGAGACGCCTCCTCTTCTTTTCCCTTTGCTGATGGCGGCTGAACCAAGGAAGGAGAGGGGTGGCCACGGCTTGGAAGAGGAGAGGGAGAGCTCATCTAGGGCGCCGGCCCCTTTGCCCCTTTTTATAACCATCTAGGGCTCCTACAATCTAGGAGCCCTAGAGTAATTACCTTTCTCTTCCCTTCTCCACATGGAAAAGGGAGGGGCATATTCCCCTCCTCATGGTTAACCCTAATCCACATTAAGTAGGGTTTGAAATGCCCTAATGTGGTCAAGCCCTAATCCAATTAGGCTTAGCCCAAGGGTGAACCAATTAGGATCCAATCTAGGTAAGTCCTAATCCAATTAGAACTTAAATCAATTTTGACTCAATTGAACTCTTCAATCCTAATCCAATTAGGAGTCTTATTGATTCATTAGATTAATAATTAATTGTGACTTAAGAAATCCTAATCCAAATTAGGACATATTTAATTTTAGTCCTAATCCAATTAGGACTCTATTTGAATCGAAGTCCTAATCCGATTAGGACTCTAGGAATCCTACTCCAAGTAGGAATCCAATTTTGATTCAAAACTCCTAATCTCATTAGGATTGCAGGAATCCTATTCCAAGTAGGAATCCCAGTCCTACTCCAACTAGGATTCCCAGTCCTAATCCAATTAGGACTCTAGGAATCCTACCCGAAGTAGGACTCTTGTTTTAAGTCCAATTAATTAATTCCCTTTGTTCCTTCTTCAACTTCTTATCAATCAAATTGATTACTTGTGATTCATAATCACTTTTCAACCATCGGATCGGTCAATACTTCTAATGTGTGTGACCCCATAGGTTCTACTCTGACTGGTAGTGAGATATATTATGATCTCTATCACAATATCATTGAAAACTCCTTTCAATGGGTTGGAACGATTCCAACTCAACTCATTAGGGTTTATCGATCATCAAGATAATCCCTATGAGTCCCACCATCCACCAGTGA
>NW_024069192.1:0-62289 GCF_009389715.1 Phoenix dactylifera
AATAAAAGAACTTTGAAATCATACTTAATATATTGCTATTATACTCCAAAAAGAAAATTAGTTCAATTGCTCTCATGCTGCTAAAATACTTAATATATTGGGCAAAAGATCTTAAATGAACAAGCTTTCATACTGATTATTAAAGAATGATTAGATTTTCATTCGTGCTTTCTTTGAATATCATTCTTGGTACTTCTTGAATTAACTTGAGAAAGTTTCCACCTACACTTGATTTGAAAACTATCTTTGGAACCACATTCGATGTGTTCTCATTATAATTGACTCTGATCTATGCTCATTAATTTTTTTCTAACATTATTGCCTTGAGTTATATGATTCATATTCTTGCAATAATTTGACATATAAATCAGAGTACAAAAAGAAAAAGAAATATTTGAGTATTCTTATCTTTGTGCTTAATGTTTCATTATCTTGCAACCTCTTTGATGTTGTCAAAAAGGGGGAGAAATATCTAAGTATATGCTTTATGTTTTGAATTGAATACAAATCAGCTTAAATTGAAATATGTTGATTGTGTTAAGCTGATTAAATCTAAAGCATTATCATGAAGTATGTTTTAAATATATATGTTTTCTACTTCATGCAACTTAGCTATGCATTAGTTCTAGAACACAATATATTTTATATTGCACATACTCCAAGTTTTGTCATCATCAAAAAGGGGGAGACTGATGACCCAAAGATTGAGTTAAAGATTAATTTTGATGATCACAAAACCTTGAAGTATAATTACTAATGTTTGTGTTGCAAGAAGAAAGATAATTTATTTTGCAAGGAACATAGCAAGTTGGAAAAATACAAGAAGGCCTCAAAAGCTCTCAAAAAAGTTGGAAGAAAGCTTCACTTCATTGGCCCAAGTTTCAAGTTCAAAGGATTCAAGTTGAAGGAGCAAATTCAAAGAAAGATTCAAAAGAATAGTCCTCGAGTCGACTCCGGAAAGTTTAGAGCCGACTCTGGCACTCTAGAGTTTCAAGAAACAGTGCTCGAGTCGACTCCGATACTCTACGAGTCGACTCCGACTGAGAACAAACAAAAAATAGAAAGTTAATTTTCAGCGCTACAGTGATCTCGAGTCGACTCCAACTTCAGTGCTACAGTGCGGAGCCGACTCTCAGCTATAGTGCCGACAGACTACTATTCACAAGTGACTCCTGTTTCAGCCGAGTCGACTCCTACTTCAGCCGAGTCGACTCCAGCACGCTGGGAGGCATAACGGCTAGTTTTTTCTTGATTCCAACGGCTCTATTTTTGTCTCTAACAGCTAGATTTTTGTTTCCACTTCCACTAAAGCTATAAAATCAAGAGGAGAGCTAGGAAAGAGGGTATGGAAGTGGGAGAGAACATTTAGGAAAAAGATTTCAAAGAGATTACACGAGAAATCTCCCATAAACACAAAAGGGCCATTCAAAGTAAAATAGAGAGAAGAAGAGCATCCAAGTGAATCCCAAAGCTTCCTCTCCATCCGTGTGCTACCTCGGTGATCCTCTACTTCGTGCAAAATCAGAAGAGGGTCAAGTAAAGAAGAAGCCGAGTTCCTCCATCTACAAATTTGTTTGAGGGCTTCTTCCCTTTACTTTACTTGTTTATATTTGCTATATTCGCTTATTTGAGAAGCTTGTACTTGATTTAAACTCTTGCTCTAAATATCTTGTAACTTGATTCAATCAAGGAATTGAATCAAGGGGTTAAGGTTTGTTGGTGAGCCAAAGGAAAAAACCAACGTTGTAAGGTTGTGGTTGGTGAGCCTTTGGAAAAACCAACTGGGCTGATTGTGAACCCGGAAAACAATCGTTGTAAGGTTGTGGTTGGTGAGCCTTTGGGAAAACCAACTGGGTTGGATTGTGAGCCCGTGAAAACAATCGGTTGGTTCTAGTCGGTGAGCCTGTGAAAACCGACCGAGTTCGTTGTGATCTCGCAAAACAACAAGTTGGGTTGTGAGCTTGTAAAACAACCGACTGTAATCTGAGGGATTATAGTGAAATTCCCAAGAGGTCTTGGGGAGTGGATGTAGGTGCTGGGGTGCACCGAACCACTATATATCTTTGTGTTTGTGATGCCTTATTTCTTGCATTTCATGCCTTACATACATACTTGACGGTGTAATATCTCTAGCTTTATTTCCTAATTGAGTATAAGAGATTGTTTAGAACTTTCTTAGCTTTCACTCTATTCTTACAATTTACATAGATTAAATTGATCATACAACTATAAGTTAATTTAGGATCAATTGCGTTCTAAAGCCATAGTATAATTGCTCTAGCTTAGTTTGTCACTGCATTACTTATAATTACCTAGAGCTTAAGTAAGTAACATCTTATCATTCCGCTACATTCAATTTAAAGTAAAAAAATTAGGAAACACAATTTTTAGAAAACCCAATTCACCCCCCCTCTTGGGTTGTCATCTTGGGCAACAGCTCTTCCTATCTAATTTGCATCCAGCAAAATCAGCATCTGAGTATGCAAGCAAATCTAGACAGGAGTCTCTTGAGTACCATAATCCTATGTTCGTAGTTCCTCTTAAATATCTAAGGATTCTTTTAACAGCACTTAAATGTGACTCCTTAGGATCTGATTGGTATCTAGCACATATTCCTACACTAAACACGATGTCTGGTCTACTAGCAGTAAGATAGAGCAAGGATCCAATTAGTCCTCTATAAAGCTTAATATCAATACTCTTTTCTTTCTCATCTTTGTCTAGCTTATTAGTAGGATTCATTGGAGTGCCTACTCCCTTATGATTTTCATTCCCAAACTTCTTTAGTATTTCCTTTGTATACTTAGTTTGATGAATGAAGATACCTTCTTTAGTTTGTTTGATTTGTAATCCTAGAAAGAAACTTAGTTCTCCCATCAAACTCATTTCGAATTCTCCGTGCATTAAATCAGCAAATTCTTTGCAAAGATTATCATTTGTGGCACCAAAGATTATGTCATCTACATATATTTGTACCACTAATAGATTTTCGTCCTTTCTTTTGAGAAACAGTGTTTTATCTACATTTCCTCTACTAAAGTCATTTTTTAGTAGAAATTTGCTTAATCGATCATACCAAGCCCTAGGTGCTTGCTTCAATCCATATAATGCCTTATGTAGTCTAAACACATGATTTGGCAATTCATGATTCTCAAAACCAGGAGGTTGCTTTACATATACTTCTTCCTCTATAAAACCGTTTAAGAATGCACTTTTTACATCCATTTGATACAATTTGAAATCCATGAAACATTCAAAAGCTAGAAGTAATCTAATAGCCTCTAATCTAGCTACAGGAGCAAATGTTTCATCAAAATCTATCCCTTCTTCTTGATTGTATCCCTTAGCTACAAGTCTAGCTTTATTTCTTATAACTAACCCATTTTCATCTGATTTATTTCTAAAGATCCATTTTGTTCCAATTACAGAGTTATGCTTTGGTCTTTCAGTTAATGTCCATACATTACTTCTTTTGAATTGATTTAATTCTTCTTGCATGGTATTTATCCAATTGGTATCTTTTTCAGCTTCTTCATAAGTCTTAGGTTCTAACTGTGAAACAAAAGCAAGATAATCATTTAAATATCTAAGAGAGGATCGAGTTCTTACCCCTTGAGATGGATCACCAATGATTAAGTCTTTAGGGTGTCCATATGCATACCTCCATTCCTTTGGCAAGTTTTGAGATTGTGGTGGCACGCAATCATCTCCCTTATCTTGAATTGGCACGTCATCAATATTCAACTTTTCAAAGTTAATAATTCCTATATCATCATCAAGAATATTTTCTTTCCTAGCAGACTCACTATCAGACTCATCAAATATGATATTAACTGACTCTTCGACTACAAGAGTTCTTTTATTGAATACTCTGTATGCCCTGCTAGATGTGGAGTATCCTAAGAAGATACCTTCATCTGACTTGGCATCAAATTTACTTAGATCCTCCTTGCCATTGTTTAAAATGAAACATCTACATCCAAATACTCTAAGATATTTAGCAGTTGGTTTCTTATTCTTCCAAAGTTCATAAGGAGTTTTCTTGGTTATTGGTCGTATTAAAACCCAATTTAGAATATGGCAAGCAGTGCTTATAGCTTCAGCCCAAATGTACTTTGGAAGATTTGATTCGCACAACATCGTGCATGCCATTTCTGCCAATGTCCTGTTTTTCCTTTCAACAACCCCATTTTGTTGAGGTGTTCTAGGTGCTGAAAATTGATGTGAGATACCATTTTTATTACAAAATTCTTCAAAGTGTTGATTTTCAAATTCAGTACCATGATCATTTCGAATTGCTACTAAGGTGAGCTTCTTTTCATTTATGATATTATTATAAAGTTTCAAGAATTCTGAAAATGCTTCATTCTTATGTGCCAAAAATGAAACCCATGTATATCTTGAAAAATCATCTACAATAACTAGTCCATACTTCTTCCCTCCTAGACTCGCAGTTCTAGTGGGTCCAAATAGATCCATGTGTATGAGTTCAAAAGGCCTAGTTGTTGATACTATATTCTTTGATTTGAAGGATGATTTAGTTTGTTTTCCTAATGAGCATGGTTCACATCTTTTATTAATTCCTTCTTGACTAGTTTTGATATTAATTCCATACTAGCATGTCCTAGTCTACGATGTCAAAGCCAACTTGTTTCATTTTTCTTTTCTTCATTAGTAATTAAGCATAATCCATTTTTCTTGCCTAAATCATGAAGATCTACCATGTAAATATTTCTTTGCCTTTGTCCTACAAGTACAATGCTATTATCTTTAGAATTTGTGATTATGCATACTGATGCTTCAAATGTGACTTTAAACCCTTTATCACAAAATTGACTTATTCTAAGTAGGTTATGTTTCAAACCCTTAACTAATAAAACATTTTCTATGAAAGTAGATGGAGTAATGAAAATTTTACCCTTTCCAATGATATACCTTTTTCCATTGTCTCCATAGGTTACTACTCCACCCTTCTTAGATTCTAAGGTGACAAATTGATCTACGTCACCGGTCATGTGTCTTGAACAGCCGCTATCTAGATACCATCGTTTTTCCACTTTATTAGCTGCAAGACACCCCTGCAATAAAGATCAAGAAAGAGCTTTAGGTACCCAAACTATGTTGGGTCCTTTAGGGTTAGTACTTGATGTTCCTTTTGGAACCCAAACTTTCTTGAATTTAAGCTTATGATTATTACTCAATTTGTTTTGACTGGACTTTCTATAGTTACATTCATATGCTTTATGTCCTAATTTATTGCAGCAATGACAAGTAATATTTTCATTTTTAGCTTTTACAAAAATATTCTTTAAGTATTTTTGTTTCCTATTTGTTTTATATCCTAATCCAGCCTTATCATATACAGCTTTTTGACTATCAAGAATTATATTTAATTTGGTAGAACTAAGTATAAACTTATCTACTAAGGATTTATATTTTTCAGCATCTTCTTTTAACTTGACATTTTCAGCAATTAGATTCTTGGTTTCATTTGTGAGTTTCCTACTTAATGTTTCATAGTTATGAGATAGTTTTAACTTATCTTTGATAAGAGATTGATTTTCTTCTTTTATAACTTTATTTTTATTGATTAGTTTTTTATGTTCTTCCATGAGTTCTAAAAATGCATCATGTAATTCATCAACAGTAAAATCACATTCAAGTTCAGAATCTACCTCATCGTCATTGGCCATATGACATATTTGGGCCGTCTCTTGATGATCTTCCTCTTCCAAACTTGACTCTTCACTTTCACTCTATTCAGCCATGAAGTTCTTCTTTTTCAGTTTTCTTGCCATCCACTTTAATTCCGGGCAATCTATCTTATAATGCCCGGGCTTGTTACACTCATAACAAATAGGTGATTCTTTTTTCTTTTCTTTGTCCTTACCCTTTTCTTTGCTTGAGCTACCTTTGAAGAAGGGTTTCTTTTTATGAAATCTATTCTTTCCTCTCATAAATTTTCTGAATTTTCTTCCAAGCATAGCCATTCCTTCTTCATCAAATTCATCATCATCATCTGAATCTTCCGACTCAGTTTGTTGTTTAGGGGTGGTAGACTTTAGGGCAATGGTCTTTTTTCTCTTGACCTCATCTTCTGAATTTTGCCTCATGGTCAACTCATGGGTCATGAGTGATCCTAGAAGTTCCTCTAATTGCAGTGTGTTGAGGTCCTTAGCTTTCTGAATTGCAGTTATCTTGGCCTCCCAAACTCTTGGTAGAGACCTGAGAATTTTTCGCACCAATTCAGAGTTAGTATAAGACTTTCCTAAACTCTTAAGCCCATTTATAATTTCAGTAAAACGAGTAAACATATCAGTTATGGACTCAATGGATTCCATTTTAAACAATTCATACTTATGTACTAATATGTTTATTTTTGACTCCTTAACTTGATTAGTCCCTTCATGAGTGATCTCAAGTTTGTCCCAAATTTCTTTTGCAGAGATGCATGTAGATATTCTATTAAATTCACTTACATCTAATGAACAGTAAAGTACATTAATTGCTTTTGCATTTAATTGTGCTAATCTTCTATCACTTTCATTCCAATCCATTTCTGGTTTGGGTATGATAGTGCCCTCTATATTAAGTGTGGGTGTGTGAGGTCCTCTAGTAATAATATACCATAATTCATAGTCTAAAGCTTGAATGAATATCCTCATCCTAGCTTTCCAGTATGTGTAATTTGTGCCATTAAATAGAGGAGGTCTATTTGTGGATTGCCCCTCACTCATAGAACATCCCACTTGGGTTGTCATGATCTTTAACTCTTGATTGTGAGATCAATAAGTACTATTGGAGCACCTTGCTCTGATACCACTTGTTGCCCAAGGTGACAAGCCAAGAGGGGGGGTGAATTGGTTTCTCTTAATTTTAACTATCTTACTTATGTTAATTGATGAGTTAGTGGAATTAAACAAATCACAATACAAACAACAAGAAGTATAGTGGTTCGGTGCTCTCCTAAGCACCTACGTCCACTCCCCAAGCGACCCCTTGGAAATTCACTATAATCCCGCGGATTACAGTTGGATTGTTTTCCGGGCTCACAATCCAAAAACCTTTACACTTTGGTTTTCCGGGTTCACCAAAAACCTATGTTGGTTTTACGGGCTCACCAACGAACCTAAGTTGATTTTCCGGGCTCACCAACGAACCTTTACAGTTGGTTTTACGGGTTCACCAATCAACCTATACCATTGGTTTTGCGGGCTAACCAACTAACCTTTACAAGGAGTTTAATAAACAAAGTAAGAAGATTTAAGCTCCTAGATGAGCAAATATAACAATATAATCTACAAAGAAGAGTTTAGAGAATAGTTATCGCTTGATGTGACTTCTCTCTTCTTTGTCAAAGATGCTTCACTCTTCAAGGGTGGATGGAGCTCTTAATGACTCTTGGAATCTGCTCAACCACTTTCTTTTGACTCTTGAATGAAGCACTTGGATGAAGAAGATTAGGGCACTTTGTCTTTCTTGTGTACTCTTTGATATTTTGCAAAAGGATGTTCTCTCTGATGAATAGTGCCACTTTAAATAGTTTTCTTCATCCATTGGACAAGCTCCAATGGTTAGAATTCAAAAACTAGCCGTTACTCACTGTTGGAAGGACAAAAAGTACTTCTGCAGAACTAGCCGTTATGCTTCTGCCCGTGCTTGGGTCGGCTCAACCTGTCCTTGGGTCGACCCAACTTTCACTTAGGTCGACTCAACCTTTTCTTGGGTCGACCCTCTCAGAACCACAGAAACTTGCAATTCAGCCTTCCTTCACTTGGGTCGACTCAACATTTCTTTGGGTCGACTCAAGGTTCAGTTGGGTCGACTCAACTTCCACTTGGGTCGACCCTCTCAGGGTTTCCAGAGAACCTTTTCTGTCATGTATTCTGTCATTGCCTTTGGGTCGACCCTCTCAGTGTTTGGGTCGACTCAAGCTTGGGTCGACTCAACTTTCTCTTGGGTCGACCCTCTCAGTGTTTCTAAAGAACTGTTTTCTTGAGTCTTTGAGAGGCTTGAGGTTTGGGTCGACTCATGCTTTCCTTGGGTCGACCCAACTACTGTTCATCCGTGCCATTTTTGCAGAAGTGTGCCAGATGCTTTTTTGATGTGCCGGGGTCGACCTAATCATCCTTGGGGTCGACTCAATCCACACTTTGCTGTAACTCAAGGTTAGATTCATCCAAATAAACAATGAAATGCATCTTTATCTTATTATACAAATATACTGAGAGTAACAGATTTATAAATAAAGTATCGAATTAACTTGTAACATACTCTTGATTATTGCTTGTTAATCATCAAAATAACACTATCATCCTCAGAAGAGAAAGGAGAGGAAGAGGGGCCTTGGCGTGTGAGGATCCTAGTGTTATTTTGATGCTTACAAAGCCATTGAGGCCATATGGAAGTGCTAATGCTATTAACTCAATTAATCCAGTACATAAGTGAGTAAGGAAGAAATATTCGATACATCATTGATAAATGACACACCCTCGATACATTCACGATACATTAAGAATATATGGTCAAAATCACTCTCAAGAAATGATAACGAGATAAAATTTGTAATAGAGAATGGTAGAAAGCTCAAGAATCCATTTTGGCAAAGTTTCACGTTAAAAATACCTAAAAGGGCAATTCGGTAATTTCCACTGTTAAGGGTATGAAACTTTATTGTGCCATGCATCGTAATTTGCTTGGAATATCATATTGTTGTTTCAATGTACATAACTAACCTTCAAAGTGCAGAAAAACATGGTTAGAGTCGACCCCAATTAGTTTGGAGTCGACCCCGATACATTTGGCACGCCATGGAACGAAGTGGCACGCCTTTGGAACACTTGGCACAGAGTAGGAGTCGATACTAGAAGAGATGGAGTCGACCCTGGCATGTTTTAGAAATATTCTGGCACATTCTAGCACTTATGGCACGGATGAACAGTACTTGGGTCGACCCAAGTGAAAGTTGAGTCGACCCCATCCTCAAGCCTCAAGAAAACAAGTCTCTGGAATCCCTGAGAGGGTCGACCCAAGTGGAAATTGAGTCGACCCAACTGATCCTTGAGTCGACCCAAAAAGAGTTGAGTCAACCCAAGTGAAGGAATGCTGAAATACAAGGTTCTGGATTTTCTGAGAGGGCCGACCCAAGAAAAGCTTGAGCTGACCCAAGTCTGATGAACAGTGGTTTGGATCGACCCCAGAAAAGTTTGGGTCGACCCAAGCACGGGCAGAAGCATAACGGCTAGTTATGCAGAAGTGCTTTTTGCACTCCCAACGGCTATAAACGGCTAGTTTCTTCAATCCAACGGTCAGAAAGGACTATTTGGAGGTTGGAGAAGTATTTAAGAGGAAGTATTCATCAGAGAAAGCAAGCTTTTGAAAAGACATCAAGTGCATTCAAGAGAAAATCCTAGCAAGGCAAGCTTCATTCAATTACTTCATTCAAAGAGCCAAAAGAAAGTGGTTGAGCAGATTCCAAGAGACATTAAGAGTTCCACCAACCCTTGAAGAGTGAAGCAATCTTGACAAAGAAGTGAAGAGCCTTATTAAAGGGATAACTATATTCTAAACTCTTCTTTGTAGCTCATAATTATTTTATTTGCTCTTTTAGGAGCTTTCATTCTTTACTTATTACTCTTGTTGTAAGGTTTGTTGGTAAGCCCGTAAAACCAACATTTTAGGTTGTTGGTAAGCCCGTAAAACCAACGTAGGTTGTTGGTAAGCCCGTAAAACCAACGTAGGTTGTTGGTAAGCCCGTAAAACCAACATAGGTTGTTGGTGAACCCGTAAAACCAATTGTGAAGGTTCGTTGGTGAGCGGTTCGTTGGTGAGCCCGTAAAACCAACATAGGTTTTTGGTGATCCCGGAAAACCAAAGTGTAAAGGTTTTTGGATTGTGAGCCCGGAAAACAATCCAACTGTAATCCGCGGGATTATAGTGAATTCCCAAGGGGTAGCTTGGGGAGTGGACGTAGGTGCTTAGGAGAGCACTGAACCACTATATTTCTTGTGTGTTTGCATTGTGTATTGTCTTACTTTACTACAATTACTTACTCATCAATTAACTCGATTAAGGAATCAAAAAGTTAGAAAAACCAATTCACCCCCCCTCTTGGCTTGTCACCTTGGGCAACAGCGTGGAGGAAGAACTCCCTTTTTTTTTCACATGCCTCCCCTCCCTCCTTCTTATACCAGGCGTTTAGGGTTTAGTCCATCCTTGGATTAATACTAAGTGTCCATGGCACCTTGATCAAGAGGATTAAAATCCTCTTCATGTCGCCCACCCTTGGATGCATGCCATGTGTCCCATGGCTAAATCCTAACCAAATTAGGAGAAGGAGGGGAGGCACCATGTATGATTCAGTGTCATGTGGACTTTGGAGTCCGCGTGGTGTGAACACGACTTAAGGCATATTTATCCTACAATGCTATGTAGACTTTAGAGTCTGCATGGTGTGAACACGACTTAAGGCATATTTCCAAGAATATACCCTGATCTAATCAAGGTCTAATGATTTGACCCAATCATGATCCAATTAAATTTGAATAGATTTGACTCATCAAATCAGCCTAATTGCAATCTAATTGCAATCAATTCTACTCAATTCTTCTTTCTTTAACTCACTAACACTTAGTGGGTTAATTCAATCACCAATCATATTGATAATTGACAGTAATTGTGATTCTAAATCACAATTACGATAATCTAACTAATCAAATCCTCTACGTGTGTGACTCTATAGGTTCTATTCTGTCTGGTAATGAAATATATTGAGATCCCCATCTCAATATCACTGAAACTCCTTTTAGTGGACTGAAACGATTTCAGTTTTACTCATTAAGATTTACCAATCATCAGATAAATGCCCGTGAGCCTCACAATCTACCAGTGACACCTAGCAGTATGTAGTGGCAACCCAACAGAATGGAATGTATGAATTTGTAGGTGCAGTTAGCGTATGATATAGTCCCTCTATCATGTATTCCGATAGGACGGAGGTTATGGATAACTCATCAAACCCCATCATCTATCATATGCAAGATTTATTTGACTCTAGTTTGAGATTTGGAAAACTCCTTTTTCAAAATGCCTGGCCAGAAATTTAATCGAACTCAGTCTCATAAATTACATAAGATCACTTCTAATTTATCAAAGTCGATAGATCCCTTCTGGATGCACTCCTATTCCTACAGTGAACCTATTGCAGCCAATATGTATGATAAGGACCCAAATGGCTAGGGCCCATGTGTATGTACTCGTTAAACTATAACAACCTCACAGTGAATAGCCGAGGTACCGCAGGTTAAAGGACCAGTCATACAACTGTAGCATAAGTATGTCACTGACGAGTGGATAGACATCCATGTGACTACTTGCTTTGGTCACGCTTAGTACCCTTGTTTTCTATCAAGCATTTGCACAATCACTCCAGTGTCCCCATACTGTGGACTCGAGACTCATCCATCTGACTAAGTGATATGTGCACTAATCTCGTCGGATCGATCACTGTCCTCGTAAAGATCCATCGATTAGGAGCATTTAGGAATTAATCACTAATGACACATGCATCAAATTCTCAACTCTTGAGAATATATGTCATCATCTTATTAATTCCTTAGACGATTCATGGACACATACAAATATGAATGGAAATAATGCCCAATCTTATTAATAAATAATAAGGGTCAAGTACAAATTTATGTCTTAGATTATAAATATGCGTCAGCCACATTGGCCTCTAGAGCATACTTCTACCAAAATGATGGGAGGCAAAATGGATCGTCCTACTCTGGCATGAAGTCACCTAATTCTGGCCGAGCAGACCTCAGAACCTTGCGGGCCGAAGAGGCTCCCTCGACCGCAGGCAACGACGCTTTGCCAAAACCCGAGCAGACCTCGGTCCCACTAAGAGCCAGGCCGACCTCGATCAGAGTCCAGGCCGACCTCAACCCGCCAAAGGCCGAGCAGACCTCAAGAGGGAGGTCCGGCCGACCTCAGCCCGCTGAAGGCCAAGCTGACCTCGGACCTCGCTGAAGGTCAAGCCGACCTCGGCCTTGTCAATCTTGATCCCGTCGAAGATCCCATGCCCAGGGCACCGAGCGGCCAGATCGTGCCATGTGGCAGACCCAGAGGCTCCATCAGCAGATTTTCTTGAATTGTGGTGTTAAAAGCCGACCATTATGAAAGCCGCCTTGGGGGGCAGAGCATTGATGACTGGCCCCTCGCATACCAATAAGTAACGCCTCGGAGTGAGTGCGCACACAATGCATTAAAGAACTCCCTCGACCACCTCCGTTTGGAATGACGTGGCGGACCCTCAGAATAGATTCGAAAAGATATCTTTCGAATTCTCCGCCCGCAGGATTGATCTCCATGCTGTACGACGCCTCTAATTGATGACAAGCTGACCACGAATCGATCGAGATTTCAGATAACGGCCGAAACCCTTACCCTATAAAAAGGAGTACGAAAAGCCTTCTGTTAGCCATTATAAACTATTACAAGCATTATCAAGTGATAAGAGGCCATATAAGGTATTCAGAAACTTTCCAAAAGTCCGGCTAACTTAGCCATCGAAGGATCTTTTTCACGATGCCATGGAATTGTGCCTCATGTACATCTGAGGACACTTCAAATTTTATCTTTTCTCAAACTGTACGGATCTCAAAATGATAATTGCACTATTTATTGGTCGATTTGTGAGAAGAAGGATGAACTCTTTTTTGACCCCAAAAAAAAAAAAAACAAAACCTCTACTGTTGCTGGGTTGCGTTGAGCGGAGCCTCAAGGTGGCTTGGTTCGAAAGGAGGCTTCTATCCAACGGCTTAAGATCTGTCCCCAGACGTCAGACGGTAGGCCCACCCCCGTCCGCTCGTATCCGCCCGCAGAATTCGCCGCCCCCAGTGTCACGCCATCAGCACTAGGCGCGCGCGGGGCTGGCGCGCGTGGGGGCTTGGTCCATGCGCAGGCTGGGCGCAGCCGGCGCACAGCAGGGCCAAGCACTGCAGAGCCGTGCGCAGGCGGGCGCACGGCTATTTGACTCTGGCCAGGCCGAGCAAGGCCGGGCGCGGGGCGCGCGCGTGCTGGGCGGACGCGGCGCAGGCGGGCACGCATGACTGCGGGGCCAGGCGCTGGCCGGGCGGGCGCAAGGCGCGCGCAGGCCAGGCCAAGCGCAGGCGGCGAGGTTGGCTTCACCGAACCTCGCCCGGACTTGCATCAGGCCGTGCGCAGGCGCGCGCACGGCTGGCCGAGGCTGCAGCGGGCTGCGCGCGGGCGGCGTGCAGACAGCCAGACTTGGCGAGGTTGGGCGCACCGAACCTCACCAAGACCAGTGGACCGTGCGCAAGCGCGCGCGTGGTCAGGTGTCTTGCCGCGGAAACGGCGGGCGCGCACAGGCGCGCGGGCCAGGCTTGGGCGCGCGCGGGCTCAGCGCCAATGAGGCGCGCGGCACTTGGGCGTGCGATCAGGCGGGCGGAAGACAGGCGCCGAACCAAGGGACCAGCGGCCAGACCATGGCACATGGCGCTGCTGGCTGGTCTGGACACACGGGCGGACAAGCTTCCAGCCTGCTGGGCGGCGCTGCTGGCCGGTCTGGACACATGGGCGGACAGGGATCCAACCTGCTGGGCGGCTGGAATGGCAAAGCCAATTGGGCTGGCTGACATGGCAAATCTGGTTGGCTGACTTGGCAGCCAGCACATGGAGGACTCAAGAAGTAGTTGCTGAGATGGTTAAGTTAGTTGAGAGGTTGGAACCAACTAACTAAATTAGTTGGGGAGTTAGGGGGTTGCAACCAATTCGGGTAAGGAGTTAGGCTCCAAACCTTGATCTATAAAAAGGCTTGGGTTAGGGCCGAATGAGGGTGATAAAAAAGGGAGCTAAGTGAGTGACTTAGTGAGCTATTTTGGGAAGTCCTTAGAGTCCTTGTAATCAGCCAAGGCTGAAGTAAGTAGGCCACTTAGGAGGAGCCTAAGTTCTGGCCGAGTGAGGGACTTGGGGTTCCAAGGGGATTGTGCTAGCGCCGGGTGAAGGCAAGTGCAGTCCACGGCCAAAGGGAGGTTTGGCCGGGCCAATGTGTGGGCCAAGGAGGGTTTTGGGGTTAGCTTGAGTCCTTGTGAGTGGGCAAAGCTATGCTCTCGGCTTGTGAGAGTAATTACTTGTGTTTTGAGTGAATACAAGTCCTTTCCCTTCATCCTCATGTCTTACATTGTATTGGGTGTTTGAGGGGTTTCGGCCAAGTGTCAAAAGGTCTGAAACAAAGGTGCATGCGGGCTGATCCTGACCAAAAGAAGTGCACGAGGCTGAGCTAGGAAAAGAAGGCCAAGATTCCTAGTTGCCGCACACTGTGAGCGAGGGAATTCGAAAAAAATCGGTTGCCCTATTCCGACCTCACAAAGGTGTGACAAGTGGTATCATAGCTCCATTCTTGCTGATTCTTGAAGTTCTTGGTGCATCCCGGAGTCATGACGCTAACCGAAAGGGTGGTCCGACTAGAGGAGCTAGTTGGTAATCCGGGAGAGGAGGAAATTCCAGGCTTGGTTTCCATCTACACCGAGCACCAAGAAAGGTTGGTTTCCTTAGAAACACCACTTGCTGATTTGGTTCAAGATGTAGGGGCAAGAGCGGAGCACCAAAAGGCTGATCAAGCCGATTTGGTAGCCTCCATAATGGACCGAATGCGGACCATGGAAGAGGAGGTGGTGCTGCTGAAACGGGCTGTGGTGAATGCCCCTTCCACTTCATCCAACCCGGACCATGGAGGAAGGATCAAGATCCCGGAGCCCAAACCCTTTGGCGGAGCAAGAAATGCCAAGGAGTTAGAGAATTTTATATGGGATCTTGAGAACTACTTCAATGCAGCAAAAGTGCCCGAGAGAGATCAAGTAAGTATGGCTACTATGTTCTTGAGTTCGGATGCCAAGCTATGGTGGCGAACCCGAGTGGCCGACGACATGGGTGCGGGGCGCCCACGCATCGAATCTTGGGGTACTTTGAAGAAGGAATTGAGGGATCAATTCCTACCTTGCAACACTTCATGGCTTGCAAGGGAGAGTCTCAAAAAGTTGAAGATGACCGGGACTACAAGGGAGTATGTTAAAGAATTCAGCTCTCTTATGCTTGATATTTCTAACATGTCCGAGGAGGACAAGCTATTCAATTTTTTGAGTGGTTTGCAATCATGGGCTCAAATCGAGCTCCGACGCCAAGGAGTTCGAGACATCCCCTCAGCAATGGCAGCAGCGGAGGCCTTGGTGGATTATAGGGCGCCTCAGCCGGGCAATGGACCAAAGTCCAAACCCAAGGCGCCGGATGCTAGAGTGGCCAAGGAGTGGCCAAAGCGGAAGAAGACCTTTGCTGCAAAGAAGCCTAAACCAGCTGCTGTTGGTGCCAACCGGAAGCAGCAGCAAGAGAAGGGGAAGGCACCTTGGGGCTGTTTCATCTGTGGAGAGCCCCACCTTGCAAGAAACTGTCCAAAGAAGAAGACCGTCGCTGCACTGCCGGTGCAGAATTCTGCAGCGCAGGGGAAAGATGGTGACACGCCAAGAGTTAATCCTCTGCAAGTTATCAGCGCTCTCACAGCAGAAAAGGTACCCTCTCTCTACTCCGGATTGATGTATACTATGGTAAAGTCAATGGAGTAAAGGTTAGGGCGATGCTGGACACTGGAGCGACGAACAACTTCATGTCCCTGCAGCAGGCTGAACACATGAGGCTGAAAGTGGCTGATTGTTCAAGTAGAATCAAGGCAGTCAACTCGGGGGCTACACCAGTGAAAGGAGTGACTGAAACCACCCTAGAGCTGGGATCTTGGAGAGGTATGTGTCCTCTAATGGTTGTCCTCTTAGATGACTTTGATTTAATTCTAGGGATGGAATTCTTCTTGGCGGCAAGAGTTTGTTTGATGCCTCATCTGCGGGGTGTCATGATTGGGGATGAGAAGGCACCATGCTTTGTTCAAACTGAGGCATGGGTGCCGGCTGAGAAGGGCAAAGATGTTGTGATCACCGCTAAGCAAGCCAAGAAGGGCTTGAAGCAAGGGGAGAACACCTTCCTTGCTGCCCTAAGGGAGATCCAGCCGGAAGTGCTGCAGGAGGTTCCCACTGCAGTGCAGAAAATTCTGGGTAACTTCAATGATATCATGCCTATGGAATTACCAAAAGAACTCCCACCAAGGAGACCGGTGGATCACCAAATTGAATTGATACCGGGGGCGGTTCCACCAGCAAAAGCCCCCTACCGAATGGCTCCTTTGGAGTTGGCGGAATTAAGGAAGCAACTTGATGAATTGTTGGAGGCCGGGTTGATCCAACCATCGAAGGCACCATTTAGAGCACCGGTACTTTTTCAAAGGAAAAAGGATGGGTCCTTGAAGATGTGCATAGATTACCGGGCACTCAACAAGGTAACGGTGAAAAATCATTACCCTATTCCTAATGCGGCGGATCTTTTTGATAGGTTGTCAAAGGCATCGTATTTCACTAAGCTTGACCTAAGATCCGGATATTGGCAAGTGAGGATTGCCAAGGGAAATGAAGCCAAGACTACATGTGTTACAAGGTATGGAGCATTTGAATTTTTAGTGATGCCCTTTGGGCTAACTAATGCACCAGCTACATTTTGCAACCTAATGAATGATGTACTTTATCCTTTCCTAGATAAATCTGTTGTAGTATATCTAGATGATATTGTTGTTTTTAGCAATTCATTAGAAGAACATTTAGAGCATTTGTATCTTGTATTCAATGCTTTGAGAGACAACAAATTGTACATCAAGAGGGAGAAATGCCAATTCGGCCAAGAAGAGATTTCTTTCTTGGGACACCGAATTAGCAAAGGCCGGATACACATGGAAGAAGACAAGGTGAGGGCCATTCAAGAGTGGCCGGCTCCATCCAAGATTGGTGAGTTGAGGGCCTTTTGGGGGCTTGCAAATTATTACCGGAAGTTCATCAAAGGCTACTCAAGGATTGTGAGTCCCCTCACCGATCTTTTGAAGAAAGAAGTGACATGGGGATGGTCGGCTCAATGCAATGAGGCCTTTGAGGAATTGAAGGCTTCAATCTCCCATGAACCCATGTTGGTGCTTCCAGATTTTGACAAACCATTTGAGGTAACCACGGATGCTTCTAACCTTTCAATTGGAGGTGTTTTGTCACAGGATGGGCACCCGGTGGCATTTGAAAGCCGGAAGCTAAATGCCACGGAACAACGACTCCGTGCATGAGAAGGAGATGACCGCCGTGATCCATTGTTTAGAAAAGTGGAGGCATTACTTGCTGGGGACTTGCTTCAAGATCTTCATGGATAATGTGGCGAATACTTACTTTGCCACTCAAAAGAAGCTCTCTCCCAAGCAAGCGCGGTGGCAAGAGTACCTTGCAGAATTCAGTTTTGATTGGGTGCACAAGCCGGGAAGACAGAATTTGGTGGCTGATGCCTTGAGCCGGAAGAATGTGGAGGGCTATGTGGCTGCTCTCACTGCATTCCACAGCGACTTCAAGGCCAAACTGAAGGAGTTTGCACCTAAGGATGAAAGCTACATCAAGCTGCTGCAGGATGTGCAGGCGGGTGGACTGCAGAAATTCTGGATAGATGACGGGTTGCTCTATGCCCGTGACAGCAGGCTATTTGTCCCAAGAGGAGGAGGACTTCGGCGGTTGCTGTTGAAGGAATGCCATGACCCACAGTGGGCGGGTCATCCAGGGGCAAGGTGCATGATGGCATTGCTGGAAAGATCATATTATTGGCCAAAGATGTATGCCGACATTGAACTATATGTGAAGACATGCCATCTTTGCCAATTGGACAAGGTGGAGAGGAAAAGGGATGCTGGATTACTACAGCCACTTCCAATCCCGGAAAGGCCATGGGTATCCTTATCCATGGATTTCATCACGGGCTTGCCGGAGGTGAAAGGTATGCGGTCTATATTTGTGGTAGTAGATCGTTTCTCTAAGTATGCAATTTTTATGGCAGCACCCTTCCCTTGTCCCGCCGATGTGGCAGCCACTCTTTTCTTCAATGGAGTGGTAAAATACTTTGGAGTGCCGGCCAATGTCATTTGTGATCGGGACCCAAGGTTCACGGGAAGATTTTGGACACAACTCTTCAAGACAATGGGAACCGAGCTTCATTTCTCCACAACATATCACCCCCAATCCGATGGCCAAACGGAGAGGATCAATGGGCTGTTGGAGGAGTATTTGAGGCATTATGTGACTGCAAGCCAAAAGAATTGGTTGGACTTACTTGAACCGGCGCAATTCAGCTACAATTTGCACCGATCCTCTTCAACGGGTAAGAGTCCATCCGAATTAAGTTTTGGCTTTCAACCATTGTCTCCTTTGGAAATTGCTCTCCAAGAGGAGGTGGGTGAGTGTCCAGCAGCTCACCGAATGGCTAGGGAAAAAGAAGACTTGATTGATGAAGCTAAGGAAAGTTTGTCCAAAGCCATAAGGAGAATGAAAAAATTTGCTGATAGAAAAAGAAGACCATTGGAGTTCCAAGTAGGGGATCTAGTGTTATTGAAGATTACACCACAAGTTTGGAAGAAAATGGGGAAGATCAAATTGCACCGGGGACTTATGCCAAGATGTGATGGACCTTTTAAGGTCATGGCTAGAGTTGGCACGGTGGCATACCGGCTTGAACTACCGGAAAGGTTGAGGATTCACCCCACATTCCATGTGAGCTTCTTGCGGCCATATCACAAGTCCCTTGATGAAGATAGAGTGGTACCAAAGAGGGCGCCACCAACTATTGGCAAGGAGTATGCCAAGGGAATTCAAAGGATACTTGAGCGCCGCAAGATAAGCAAAAACACAGAATTTTTGGTCCAATGGCATGGTGAAGGTGTGACGGAGGCTACTTGGGAGCAAGCAGCCAATCTATGGCAATTCGAAGACCATATCTTTTCCTTCTTGCAGGAGGAGTCGACGAGGGCGTCAACTTCTTCAGCCGGGGGAGGAATGTCACTGAAGGGTTTTAGCATGTTATAATGCGCAGCGGAAGCTAGGAATTTTAAAAATTTCTTAGTAAAGTTCCTATGCATGAAACCCTTTTAAGCCTAGATCACCTTAATGATTATAATCAAATGATATAAAATAAATGCAGAATTAGTAGAATACCTCAAACGCTAATCCAAAGTGTACAATCTCCACGAGGCGTCCAAGTGTCCGCCCTCCAATGGTGATCCACACGAAAAACTTGATCAAGACTTTAGCTCCAAAGACTTTTGATCCTTAATGCAGAATTCTTCTAAAGAACTCTAATGGCTTGCTTTCCTTCCTTTCTATTTTCCTTTAGCCTTCTAAAATCACTTCTAATCCTTTTGTCCTAAAGAAGACCACCTTGTCTTGGCTTAGGACACACTAGAAGCAATGCTAGAAAGAAAGAAACTAATGTAAGAAAGAAAGAAGAGAGGAGTGGGGTGGAATTGGAATGATGAAACCCATGGAGTGCTAACCTATTTATAATAGGTGTAGGGATGCATCTCCAAGGGATGCATCCCATCCACACATCCTCTTATGAAAGGGCATTATCTAAAGGGCCATATCAAATAAGAGGAGCTGCAGATCAAGTGAGGAGGTGTATCAAATGATATGTCCTTTCATGTGGTGCCATATTTTGACCAAGTCAACATCACATGCTAATCACATGTCCATCATGCCTCACCTCTTGATCTTTCATGATGATGATCCAAGGGCTCCAATGCAAGGCGCCATTCACTTGACCCATTATGTCTTCATCCAATGGTGGGATTAAGATCCAATGGTCAATTATGGTAGCCATCCTCTAACCCAATCCAATTGGGTTAAACCAACTCTCCATTATGTCTTCATCCAATGGTAGATCAAGATCTAACGGTCTAGATTGAATGATTTATTAAATCTAATCCAATTAGACTCAAACCAAGCCAATTAGGTGCCAACTCTTGGCTAACCCATATTAGAATATGATCTAATCAAATTAGATCAATTAAGAATCAGATTCGAATCCAATTCGAATCAGATTCGAATCCCATTCGAATCAGGAGCTAAGGTTTGCAACACCTGCTAGGATGTTTATCTTGCAAACATTATCTAATCCAATTAGACCCTTGATAAGTTTTCTTGTGTGTGACCCATTGGGTTCCATACTTAGCCAGCAATAGGTGTGAGTGCGAGTTGACCCAACTTGATTAGAACTCTTCTAATCGATTTAAGTCCAAACTGCGCGAACCCGAACTTAACAATTAAAATCCTTTTTAATTGGTGATTGAATTAAACTCTTTAATTTGATCAAACCTATAAAACAAGATTGACGTCTAGCAACGTGTCATGTCTACCCAAAAAATATGAAATTTGATGGAAATACCAAAAATACCCTTCAGTGGCAAGTTACCATGCAATTCAATCCTTTAATCAAACTGCATCCCAAATATGTATATGAGTATGAATATATGTCAAACTCAATTTCATATTCATATTTTTCTCAATCTTTTAATGATAATTCAAATAATGAAATATTAGAAACTCTTTCTAATTTTCATTCTGCTTTGATCAAAGGCTTCCTGAATTATCATATGATTAGAATAAATAGGATGCTATCTTCTCTTACTAGAAGTGATTAATTCCTTGTTGACCTACTCATAATCTTCGTACACAATTCACCATATCCAGAAGACTTCGTACATAACTTATTGTCATGAATGAGTGTAAACCAAAATATGGGTTCATGTGCACAAGATACCATGGTGATCTCAGGTCATAGGATCAGTTGCACAACTCCCACTAAGAGAATCATCTTTTGACATGTAAGTAAGACTTCATAAGATTTCTCTTTGTAGGTCAATTCAGTGAACTCATTCCTCTAATGAGCACCCACATCTTTGTATTAGTATCTCCACACAAATGATTGTGAGATCAATCATCCTCTGCATCGAGCATACATAAGACATGCCAGTCTTTCCGGTAATCATTGATCCTCGACTCAATATACCAATGACTGGGAATATTTAAGATTAGGATTTTAGGATTTTAAGTCTCACTAGTATGATCTCATCATAGTCTTAAAACCATTGCCCTAATCTAAGGAGTTTATCATAAATATAATCAACAACATATGATAAAACATAACGCCTTTATTCATATTTAAATGTCATGTACATGATTTGGACAAATTAAAAGAAAAAAACCTTTCGCAATACATATTGCGATTGGCTTGTAGGGCATCTACTCTTTCAATCTCCCACTTGCACTAAAGCCAATCGCTCTTATATTTTATCCCCATATAATCGAGGTGGCGATCGAACTGCTGTTGTGGTAGAGCTTTAGTGAACGGGTCTGCTAAGTTGTTCTTTGTGTCTACTCGTTCAATGACTATGTCTTGTCTCTCGACGATCTCTCGAACGAGGTGGAAGCGTCTTAGAATGTGCTTGGATTTGTGATGAGATCTTGGTTCCTTTGCTTGAGCAACAGCTCCAGTGTTGTCACAATAAACTGAAACTGGTCCAGCAATATCAGAAACTACTCCCAACTCAGCGATGAACTTCTTCATCCAGACAGCTTCCTTAGCGGCTTCACTTACAGCGATGTATTCTGCCTCAGTAGTTGAGTCAGCTACAGTTTGCTGCTTGGAACTCTTCCAGCTCACTGCACCACCATTTAGGGTAAAGACATACCCTGAAGTGGACTTGCTATCATCTGGATCTGATTGAAAACTAGAGTCAGAAAATCCTTCTAGTTTTAACTCAGATCCTGCATAAACTAGAAAAATATCTTTAGTCCTTCTTAAGTACTTAAGAATATTTTTCACAGCTATCCAATGATTTTCTCCTGGATCAGCCTGGAATCTGCTTGTTATGCCTAAGGCATAAGCAACATCAGGCCTAGTACATAGCATAGCATACATAATTGATCCTACTGCCGAAGCATAGGGAATAGAATTCATTCAATTCCTCTCTTCAGATGTCTTAGGAGACATCTTCTTAGAGAGACGTATGCCATGACTCATAGGTAAGTAACCTCTTTTACTTCCTTCCATGCTGAATCTTTTCAGCACACGATCTATGTACTTAGACTGAGACAAGCCTAGCATCCTTTTAGATCTATCTGTTGCCCAGATAGACAACCCAAGAGGGGGGGTGAATTGGGTTTTAAAATAATTTTGCAATTAAAACGTTTGTGGATGACTAATTAATACTTTTGCAAGATGATTAATTAGTTGTTATGTGCTGTGAGTGAAATGTGAGTAAGAGAGAGAGACACAAGCAATCACAAACACAATATTTTTATAGTGGTTCGGAGCTAACCCTTGCTCCTACGTCCACTTCCCAAGTCTCACTTGGGAATTCACTATAACCCCTTGGATTACAGCCGGTTGTTTTACAAGCTCACAACCCAACTTGTTGTTTTACGAGGTCACAACGAACTTGGTCGGTTTTCCCAGGTTCACCAACTAGAACCACCCGATTGTTTTTCCGGGATCACAATCGAACCCTTACACGTTGGTTTTACCCTCGGCTCACCAACCAACCTCTACACCCTTGATTCAATCCCCCGATTGAATCAAGTGACAAGAAAACAGTTTATAAAGAATACAGGAATAGCTTCTTGAAAAGCAAATATAAACAATATAACTAAAGAAGAGTTAGAAGCCCTCAAACAGATTTTTAGATTTGAGGAAGGAGGCTTCTCGAACTCTGCAATCTCCTCGTGAGTGGGAAGAAGATTTGTTATCAGATGAGGAGCCTTGAATGCGAAGAAGACGTTGGGAGTATGGACTTCAATGCACTTCTTCCTTCTTTCTCTTGTATTTACTCTAGAAAGGCTTTGGTAGGTGAAAATCACTTTTGCTTTGAATGGAGTTGATGAGAGCACAAAAGTGCGATCTACACATCACTCAAATTAGTATTATTGCTAACAAATGATGATAGAAATGCTGTATTAATATTATATTTTTGTGGGGTGCAGGTGATCGTAAATCAAAGTTAAAATGCGCATTGAGCCCGAAAGATGCATCACTGTAAGTGACCAGCTAAACGTTCTGGATTGTTTCCCAGTCGTCACCCCCGCATCATCAGCTCGCGTCCACTCCAGTGTCCGTCTGAGTCCGCTTCGCCCGCGAGCCCGAGTTCATCCATCCACCATGTCATATCAAGCTCCCAGTTCCGTGATCTCAGCGCCAGCGTCTCAGATTCATCACCCGTGATCTCAAAGCCACGCGTCCCAGCTCCCAGGATCCGTGTGAAATTTTCAGCCGACCGTGAAGAATCTTCTCAAGCTCCCAGCATGCCACGTCCGTGATCAGCTTCCTTCACGCGTCCGGAGTTCCAGCTCTCCCGAGATCCCAGCTTCTGTGACCAGCATCCCAGATTCCGCCTCATCCGCAAAGCTCCCAACGTCCGCATGCAGCTCATCAAATCCCGCGATGCATTCCAAAGCTTCCACGCTCCAGCTCCTCTCAGATCCCACGCGTTCCAAGCTTCCACGTTCACAGAGCATCTTAGCGGCCTCATCCGATCAGCCTTCCAGCGATCCGTCCATGCTTCCTTCCGATTCGTCCGCATCCCAGCTCTTCTCGGATCTCCTAATGCATCTCAGCTCTTGCAATCCAGCCGCCCGTGGCGATTCACCCGCACTTCATCTTTCTTCTGCACTTCATCCCAGCCGTCCCTCCACGTCCGAAGATGATCAGCATCCCAGGATCCGTGATCATCTCCCATCCCGCGTTTGGCCTTCTCGCATCCGGGATACTCGGCATCATATCCCGTGGGATGAGGGATCCATCGCGGCATATGGAGGCTCTCGGGGGGTTTAAAAGAGAGGAAAAACAGGGGCTGCCGATCCCTCATTCATTCGAAAACAGAGCCCCTATTCAAAGAAAAGAGAGAAGAAAGGGAAACAGAGCATGCTCTGTTTCCAAAAAGAATAGAAAAAAAAAAGAAAAGAAAAAAAAGAGGGAGTTTTCTTTTATGATTATGGAGGGCTGATTTCTTAGGGAGGGAGATGGAGGAACTTTTGATGTATTGCTCTTTGAAGTAAACTCTAAACTTTTGCTTTTAATGATTTTTATTTATTGATATGTTTTTGATCCATGCGTAGTTATTTCGTAGATAGATCTTTAATGGAGTATGATTATTGATATATGGATTGCTTTAGTATTTGATTCGTCGTAGACGTAGAAAGCACGGCGAATGCTTAGAAATTGAGTTCATATGTTCATGAAACATATACCATGATTAGATCTATCCTACATTTAATCTTTAATCAAGAACCATAGAGTTTATTCCTTGGATGCAATATCATCAAGGGGGATTCCAGATCCCTACCATTTTTATTTCATTGAATTGTGTTTATTATTCTCTGCATTTAATTTCTGAAAATCAAAACATCATTTAAATCCACATATTTATTCAACTAAAGTACTAATTATATCTAAAAATTACGCTAATAATCTATAGATCGTTCCCTGAGGATTCGACCTCGGACTTCCGAGATTTTACTACTTGTGCGATTCTCCTGCACTTGGGAGAACAATTTTATTTTTGCATCAAGTTTTTGGCGCCGTTGCCGGGGAACGGCTCAGTTATTAGTATAATTTTAGATTTAATTAGTACCCTATCAGTTAGATTGAACATTATAGTAAAACTAAAACTGAAAAAAAAAAAAAATTCTGCTGTTTTTATTTCCTGCACAGTCTGCATCAAACTCTGATATCTGAGTAATCCACCGTCTGATTATACTCAAATTTCGTCGGCTGCTGTAGGACACATGTTTCTTTCATCTGAACGGTCTGATTGATATTCTGATACTTTTACGACCATTAAATTAATATACAACCTTGCTGCTGTCTGCTTTGAATTTTCTGTGTTTAATTTTTTTAGAATCAGAATTTTATTATCATCATATCTCATTAACCCTTGTTGCTAATTGAAAATTGATAAGAACTTTAAGAAAAGATCAAGGGTAATCAATAAAAAAAAAACAAACAAATAAATAAACTCTGAAATTTTGTATGCTAGGTTGGAATAGGGACAACACTGGACGTCTGAGTCGACAACCTTTTGACAATTCCTTAGATCACATTATTGAAACTTTTTCGCAAAATCTCAGATCTGGTGAGATGGCTGATGATGATGTAGGAAGTCACCATGGTAATGAAGGTAGACCCCCAGTTATGACACTTCGACAATACTTACATCCCACTAGGACTAGTCAACCTTCATGCATGATTATTCCTGAAAATGTAGGACACTTTGAAATCAAACCAGGAGTAATTCAACTGCTGCCCAAGTATCATGGAATAGAATCTGAGAACCCTTATCTTCACCTTAAGGATTTTGAGGAAATTAGCATCACATTTAGAGTGCCAAATGTATCGGAAGATGTCCTTAAATTGACCTTGTTTCCTTTTTCCTTAAAGGATAAAGCCAAAACATGGCTTAACTCCTTGAGACCTAGATCGCTAGGAACATGGCAGGATATGCAAAGAGAATTCTTGAAAAAATTCTTTCCCGCACAAAGGACTAATTTTTTGAAAAGGCACATTAGTAATTTCCAGCAAAAAGACCATGAAATATTTTATGAATGCTGGGAGAGATTTAAAGATTTGCTTCTCTCTTGTCCTCATCATGGGTTTGAAACATGGAGAACCATTAGTTTCTTTTACGAAGGGTTGTCTCCACAGTTGAAACAATTTATAGAGACTATGTGCAATGGTCTATTTCTGGAAAAGCAACCCGATGAGGCATGGGACTATTTAGACTCTCTCGCAGAGACTGCACAATTATGGGATACAGGGGATAGAGTGAATAAACCTTTGCCTAAGCCTACTAACATTGGACATGGGGGCCTTTATAACCTTAGTACTCAAGATGATATTCAGGCTAAAATGGCAGCCCTTACTAGGAAGGTAGAGGAAATTGAACTTAGAAGGATTGAACCCGTCAAGACCGTAGAGCATAACAACGAGTGTTGTAGGATTTGCGAGATGCCTGGCCATCTCACCACTGATTGCCCCACAATACCCGCATTCAAGGAAGTCTTGCATGATCAGGCCAATGTTATGAATACCTATCAAAAATCTTTCAATAATCCTTTTTCGGGTACTTACAACCCTGGATGGAAGAACCATCCAAATTTCAGGTGGAGGAATGACCAACCTCAACAAGTATATAACCCAACTCCTCCACCTCCGCACCCTCATTATGCACATGCACCCCCTCAAAAATCCAGTCTCGAAGAAATTTTGCAATCTTTCATGCAAGGTCAAGCTAAAATCAATGATGAATTAAGAAATCAACTGACAACGCTGACCACTGCTTTAAGTGCTCAAGAGAAAGGCAAGCTACCAGCTCAACCACAACCTAATCCTCAAGTCTATGGCGGTAGCAATGCATCATCTTCAACTTTGCATAAAGAACAAGCAAAGAGTATAATAACTTTGCGAAGTGGAAAGGTTATTGACCGACCAGTCCCAGAACAAACACAAGTCATACCTGATTCTGACCCTCCCAAGACAAAAGAAAAGGATAATGAAGAAACTGAAACACCAATATCTACTGAAAAAATTGAATGTCCTTTTCCTGCACCATTTCCACAAAGATTAAAGCCCTTGCAAAAGCTTGAACCAAACTCTGAAATTCTTGAGCTTTCTAAGCAAGTAAAAATCAATGTACCTCTTCTTGATGCAATCAAACAAGTGCCTTCCTATGCAAAATTTTTAAAAGATTTGTGCACTGTCAAGCGTCGTTTAAATGTCAAGAAGAAGGCATTTCTGGCTGAAAATGTGAGTGCAATTTTACAGCATAACATTCTTCCTAAATATAAGGATCCAGGTTGCCCAACTATCTCGTGCATCATTGGCAATTTTAGGATTGAGCGAGCATTGTTAGATTTAGGAGCGAGTGTGAATTTGTTGCCATATACGGTATATGAGCAACTCGGTTTGGGTGAGTTGAAGCCAACAACTATGACCTTACAATTAGCTGACCGGTCAGTGAAGGTCCCTCGAGGGATTATCGAAGATGTGTTGGTCCAAGTAGACAAGTTCTATTTTCCTGTCGACTTTATCGTACTGGACATACATCCGGCTTCCAATTCACCATCTCAGATTCCAGTCATCTTAGGACGTCCATTCCTTGCAACTTCTAATGCATTGATCAATTGTAGGAATGGTGTCATGAAGCTTTCTTTTGGAAATATGACCTTGGAACTGAACGTCTTTAGTATAGGTAAACAACCCAGTGATCATGAAGAAAGTAAAGAAGTTGAATGGGTTGAAACCATTGTGGAAGAATATCTGTTAAAAGAAACATTTACTGAATCGGCCGACAATGGTTTGATAGATTGGTGTTCTGAAGGTACTGCTGATGATACGGTCCCACCTATTTTAGATAACTCGGATGTCATGATGGTCAATGGGTGGAGACCGAGAATAGAGGAATTTGAACATTTGCCATCTCGAGGAGCAAAGATAGTACCATCCCATGAACAAGCACCTAAGCTCGAGTTGAAACCTTTACCGAAGGAACTCAAGTATGCCTTTCTTGGATCCGATGACACTTTTCCTATAATCATCTCATCTGATCTTGATCATGCCCAAGAAAGAAAATTACTTGGTGTTCTAAAGAATCATAGAGGAGCTTTAGGGTGGTCTATTGCAGACTTGAAGGGGATTAGCCCTTTAATTTGCACGCACCGGATATATTTGGAGGACAATGCCAAAACCACAAGGCAAATGCAACGTAGGTTGAATCCTACGATGAGAGATGTGGTTAAAGCAGAAGTCCTCAAGTTGCTTGACATGGGTATTATTTACCCAATTTCCGATAGCAAGTGGGTGAGTCCAACTCAAGTCGTGCCCAAAAAAGCAGGTCTGACGGTAGTCAAAAATGAGCAGGGTGAGTTAGTCCCAACTCGTGTCCCGACGAGTTGGCGCATGTGTGTTGACTATCGCAAATTGAATTTGGTCACTAGGAAAGATCACTTTCCCCTACCCTTCCTAGACCAAGTTTTGGAAAGAGTTGCAGGACATAATTTTTATTGTTTTCTCGATGGCTATTTCGGATACTACCAAATCGAGATTTCACCAGAAGATCAAGAGAAGACTACTTTCACTTGTCCTTTGGGTACATTCGCTTTCCGTCGGATGCCGTTCGGGTTATGTAATGCACCTGCAACATTTCAAAGATGCATGCTCAGTATTTTTGAAGACATGAACGAGAAATTTTTGGAAGTGTTCATGGATGATTTTTCTGTTTTTGGCGATTCTTTTGATGATTGTTTACTACATTTACAAGCTGTCTTAGCTCGGTGTATAGAAAAGAACCTGATACTGAATTGGGAGAAATGCCACTTCATGGTGCCAAAGGGAATTGTCCTAGGACATATTGTTTCATCGAAGGGCATGGAAGTTGATAGAGCTAAGATTGACTTAATCGCCAAGCTACCTGCACCCAAGACGGTTAGAGATGTTAGATCATTTTTGGGTCATGCCGGATTTTATAGGAGGTTCATCAAGGACTTTAGTGTGATAGCCCGACCATTATGTAACCTCCTATCCCTTGATACACCGTTCAATTGGACTGAAACCTGTCAAGAGGCATTCGAAAAGTTGAAGTCTATGCTTAGCACTGCACCCATCGTGCGACCACCCGATTGGTCATTACCTTTTGAGATCATGTGCGATGCTAGTGACTATGCGATAGGAGCTGTCCTAGAACAACGTAAGGATAATAAGCCATATGTCATTTACTATGTAAGCAAAACTTTAAATGATGCTCAAATGAATTACACCACCACCGAAAAGGAATTGCTTGCAGTAGTATTTGCATTAGATAAATTTCGCTCTTATATCTTTGGTGCTCCTATTGTTATCTTTACGGATCATGCAGCGCTAAAATATTTACTGGATAAGAAAGAGGCTAAACCACGCTTAATACGATGGATTCTTTTACTCCAAGAATTTGACATCACTATCAAAGATAAAAAGGGAGTAGAGAATGTGGTTGCTGACCATTTATCACGGCTAGTTTTTAATGATTCGGTGCCACAGTTGCCCATCAAGGACTCGTTCCCTGAAGAGCAATTGTTTGCACTTTCTACTATGCCATGGTATGCTGATATTGTAAACTTTCTTGTCACTAACCGGATGCCGGAGCATTGGGGATCGAATGATAAGAATAATTTCTTGCGTGAAGTAAGAAATTATTATTATGATGCTCCTTATTTGTTCAAGTATTGCAATGATCAAATCTTTAGAAGATGCATTCCGGAACATGAGATACAAAGTGTACTCTCTTTTTGTCATGCCAGTGCTTGTGGAGGACACTTTGCATCTAAGAAAACGGCAGCTAAGGTGTTGCAATGTGGTTTTTATTGGCCTACACTATTTAAAGATGCCCACGAGTTCTGTAGGACATGTGACCCATGTCAACGTGTTGGAAGTCTAACTCGTAGGCAAATGATGCCTCTTCAGCCCATTACTGCTATTGAAATTTTTGACATTTGGGGCATCGATTTCATGGGCCCATTCCCACCGTCTTTTGGACATGAGTATATTTTAGTTGGTGTTGAGTATGTGTCAAAATGGGTAGAAGCTGTTGCCTGTAGAACTAATGATCACAAACCTGTTTTGAAATTTCTGAAAGAAAATATTTTTCACGATTTGGGATGCCCAAGGTTATAATTAGTGATGGAGGAAAACATTTCTGTAATAAGCCTTTTGAGATCCTATTACGAAAGTACGGTATCACTCATAGAATTGCAACTCCTTATCACCCGCAGACTAGTGGCCAAGTAGAGTTAGCCAATCGGGAGATTAAACGAATTTTAGAGAAAACGGTGAATCCATCACGCAAAGACTGGTCTTTAAAACTTTCTGACGCATTGTGGGCTTACCGTACTGCTTATAAAACTATTCTTGGTATGTCCCCGTATCGGCTAGTCTATGGAAAAGCATGTCATCTACCTGTTGAATTAGAGCATAAATCATATTGGGCCATTAGAAAATTGAACTTTGAATTGTCAGATGCTGGTTTAATTCGAAAATTACAATTAAGTGAGTTGAATGAAATTCGTCGGGATGCGTATGACAATGCTAGACTTTGGAAAGAACGAATGAAAATTAGGCATGATAAATCAATTCTAAGAAAATCTTTTAAACCTGCACAAAAAGTTCTTTTGTATGACTCTCGCTTACATCTGTTTCCTGAAAAGTTACGATCAAGATGGACAGGTCCTTTCATTGTAAAAACTGTTTTTCCACACGGGGCAGTTGAAATTGAGAATCCACAGGATGGTCAAATTTTTAAGGTAAATGGACACAGATTAAAACCTTTTCTTGAAAATTTTGCAGATGAAGAGGACTCCTTTTCCTTGGGGGAGCCTTCTTATGACTGAGCATGACGGCCAAGGTATGTGTATATTAGTTAGAATTATTTTTTTTTTTATTTTTCTTCTTATTTTTCAGGTCTTCTTTTCTGAAAATCAACAGCTCAAGGTATTCTTTTTCTCTCCAATATTCTTTTCTCTATTGTTTCTCACATATAGTTTTCTTGCATTTTTTACATTGAGGACAATGCAATGTTTAAGTTGGGGGGAGGAAAATATTTTGACAAAAAAAAAAAAAAACTTGTTTTTGCATTTGATTTATTCTATTACTTTCTTTTCTGAGCAAATGCACATGTATTTTCATATTGAGTGTGTACAACTATTAAGGCAAGGAACACATGCATACTATGACTGATCAGAGACCTATTATTAGATCCCCACATGTGTACTTAATGACAATAGGAAGGCCTCAGGAGTTCATATTTGTTAACTGCATTTTTGTTAGCCTTATCCATAAAAGAAGTATGAGTATCCTTGTTCGTACCATAAGGTTCAGGATTTGGTTTTCACATAAAGATAGAGGTTGAATATCCCGACTAGATTACTTAGGTGCCTTATGATCCGACTTTGGTTGACCTATAGTCACGATGCAGTCACATATATAATAAAAATATTTATATGGTTCAGTCTATCATTTCTTTTCTTGCATAATTATTATTCAAAAAAAAAAAAAACTTATGATGACAAGTCTGGCCTCGTGGCGTAGTCTGGTTCGAGTAATTAAGTCCGAGGGGTGTTTCACCTAATGTCTTGAGCCAACTGGATCGGGGGTCATTGACTGAAAGCTCGCTACATGGACCTTACTAGAGCCTAATGGGGTTGGATAGCTGTAGTTGTCATGTGTATTGAAAAAAAAAAATGAAATAAAAATAAGCATGAATGAGTTGGTTAGGCTGAACCTAGTGACATGTGGTAATGGCTGGTTTGACTCCATTGTATTGGACCTCTGTGTACCCGGGTTGTTTAGTTGAGATTGATAGCTCTTTCTTTACATGCGAACCATTCTTGACAAATTTAGACAACATGTGATATTCTGAAAATTTGATGGATCAGGTTCTAATAAAGTGTAGAAAATATTTGTGGACTTGAGTAGTGCACCTAAAACTCAGGCGGTGCCCTGTTGTGGTGGAGGTATTAGTACTCTGAGAAAGTCATATGATTTGATGCACATTACACTTTTATATTCCTTGCTTTGACAGTTGCCATACTTGAAAATATTTGTCAATTAATTACATGTGTATTAGCTTAGGGTTTATTTTTATTAGAATCTCATGTCATATAATTCATGATGTTTGTGGGTAACATCCCTGAAAACCCTCACGAGACAACACTCGTCCACTAGGGTAACCTAGGGGTTTAACGGCTTGTTGCACGTGCTAAGTGCAATCGTGATTCCTACGAAAGTGAGTACTTATCTTAGTTTTATGTCTTTAGCTTCAATAAAAAGTCAAAGGTTAAACCACATCTTTTGTACTCTCATTTTATTATTTGCTCGTTAATTGCTAGAGACTAGCAATAAGCTAGTTGGGGGGTGTAATGAGAGCACAAAAGTGCGATCTACACATCACTCAAATTAGTATTATTGCTAACAAATGATGATAGAAATGCTGTATTAATATTATATTTTTGTGGGGTGCAGGTGATCGTAAATCAAAGTTAAAATGCGCATTGAGCCCGAAAGATGCATCACTGTAAGTGACCAGCTAAACGTTCTGGATTGTTTCCCAGTCGTCACCCCCGCATCATCAGCTCGCATCCACTCTAGTGTCCGTCTGAGTCCGCTTCGCCCGCGAGCCCGAGTTCATCCATCCACCATGTCATATCAAGCTCCCAGTTCCGTGATCTCAGCGCCAGCGTCTCAGATTCATCACCCGTGATCTCAAAGCCACGCGTCCCAGCTCCCAGGATCCGTGTGAAATTTTCAGCCGACCGTGAAGAATCTTCTCAAGCTCCCAGCATGCCACGTCCGTGATCAGCTTCCTTCACGCGTCCGGAGTTCCAGCTCTCCCGAGATCCCAACTTCTGTGACCAGCATCCCAGATTCCGCCTCATCCGCAAAGCTCCCAACGTCCGCATGCAGCTCATCAAATCCCGCGATGCATTCCAAAGCTTCCACGCTCCAGCTCCTCTCAGATCCCACGCGTTCCAAGCTTCCACGTTCACAGAGCATCTTAGCGGCCTCATGCGATCAGCCTTCCAGCGATCCGTCCGTGCTTCCTTCCGATTCGTCCGCATCCCAGCTCTTCTCGGATCTCCTAATGCATCTCAGCTCTTGCAATCCAGCCGCCCGTGGCGATTCACCCGCACTTCATCTTTCTTCTGCACTTCATCCCAGCCGTCCCTCCACGTCCGAAGATGATCAGCATCCCAGGATCCGTGATCATCTCCCATCCCGCGTTTGGCCTTCTCGCATCCGGGATACTCGGCATGTCCACATATCCTGTGGGATCAGGGATCCATCGCGGCATATGGAGGCTCTCGGGGGGTTTAAAAGAGGGGAAAAACAGAGGCTGCCGATCCCTCATTCATTCGAAAACAGAGCCCCTATTCAAAGAAAAGAGAGAAGAAAGGGAAACAGAGCATGCTCTGTTTCCAAAAAGAATAGAAAAAAAAAAGAAAAGAAAAAAAAGAGGGAGTTTTCTTTTATGATTATGGAGGGCTGATTTCTTAGGGAGGGAGATGGAGGAACTTTTGATGTATTGCTCTTTGAAGTAAACTCTAAACTTTTGCTTTTAATGATTTTTATTTATTGATATGTTTTTGATCCATGCGTAGTTATTTCGTAGATAGATCTTTAATGGAGTATGATTATTGATATATGGATTGCTTTAGTATTTGATTCGTCGTAGACGTAGAAAGCACGGCGAATGCTTAGAAATTGAGTTCATATGTTCATGAAACATATACCATGATTAGATCTATCCTACATTTAATCTTTAATCAAGAACCATAGAGTTTATTCCTTGGATGCAATATCATCAAGGGGGATTCCAGATCCCTACCATTTTTATTTCATTGAATTGTGTTTATTATTCTCTGCATTTAATTTCTGAAAATCAAAACATCATTTTAATCCACATATTTATTCAACTAAAGTACTAATTATATCTAAAAATTACGCTAATAATCTATAGATCGTTCCCTGAGGATTCGACCTCGGACTCCCGAGATTTTACTACTTGTGCGATTCTCCTGCACTTGGGAGAACAATTTTATTTTTGCATCAGGAGTCCCTCTTTCTTATTTTGCTACAGTCCTCTGCACATCCTGACAATGTGTCCGTTGGGATCGGAGTCGACTCGCGCGATCTGGAGTCGACTCGGCTGTAGCAGGAGTCGACTCATGCTTTTCTGGAGTCGGCTCGGCAACTGTTCCAGATTTAAATTAAAATGGTCTTCTCGACTGGGAGTCGACTCGACTTAACCCGGAGTCGACTCCCCAAAGTCTGGAGCTGACTTGGCATTTTTGAAGTCGGCTTATGCCAAGGAATCCATGGATGTATTCTTCAACTTGGCTCACTCGAGTCGACTCGTGAAATCTGGGAGTCGACTCGGTGCTCAGAGCCCAAACTCCCGATCTTCTGTCTTTTGGCTCGTCCAGTCTTGGAGTCGACTCGAACTGTTCCGGAGTCGACTCGGCTCTCAGTATCCGGAAAACAGTTCTCTGTCTTTTTGGAGTAGCGCTGCCTTGGAGTCGACTCGAACTTTCTTGGAGTCGACTCGCGTCTCAGAGACACAAATACTGTCTTCCGTCTTTTTGAGGTCGCATTGTCTCGGAGTCGACTCGGCCTTTGCGGGAGTCGACTCGGCCCTCAGTGTCCGAAAGTTGCTCTCTGACTTTTGCCTTGTATTACACTGAGAGTCGACTCTCACTTTCTTTGGAGTCAACCTGCCAACCATCGGAGTCGACTCGCGTTCCTCAGGAGTCGACTCGGCTCTCAGGGTCCGAAAACTGCTCTCTGACTTTTTGTCTGTAACTCCCTGGAGTCGACTCATACTACCCTGGAGTCGACTCGGCTAGCATCGGAGTCGACTCGCGCACTTCAGGAGTCGACTCGCTGACAGGTTCTGAGTTGGGTCTTTCTGTTTTTCTGTCTATTTTTAGTCGGAGTCGACTCGTAATGTTCCGGAGTTGACTCGAGCCTGTGCCAATGCTTCTGATACGCTTGGAGTCGACTCGTAATATCCCGAAGTCGACTCGAGTCTCAGACTTTGGTTCATATAGACTTCTTAACTTATCCAAATTGTCTTGAACCAAATCTAGAGACTCTTAACCATAAATTTACAAGATTTTCACTGAAACACTAGATTGAATTCATTAGTAAACATAAGATATACTCAAATGCTTTGAGCTCATCAAAATCAAATAGGGTTACAATCAATCACTCCACAATCTCCCCCTTTTTGATGATGACAAAACATTGAGTATATGTAAAGTGAATTGCTCAACCAAAAAGAAAATTTACAGTAAAATTTCAAAATGAATTCAAGTGTCTAGTTATTTGATTTATCCAAAACTGAAAGGTGTGAAACAGTAAATTTTGAAGTTAAAGCTCCCCCTTTCATTTGGAATTATATAAGCCTTCATATCATGCAATCAATTGTTTGGCTTATATATATTTAATGATTTTGCTTTCTTAAAAATTTAGATTCTCCCCCTCAACATATGCATTCAACTTTGTTTTGATTCTCTGAATTTTCTTTTAGTGCATTGAAACTTTTGAATTGAAATTTTTGGTTTTTAGAGGGAAAATCTGTCAATTTGTTTTAAGAGTTTTTTTTTTGATTTTCATTTTGATTCCTTTTACATATCTATTAAATATTTTTTCCCCTTTTTGTCATCATATCAAAAAGGAGGCAAGCAGAACACACAAGCAAGTAGAGATCAATGTGCACAATATTGAAGAAAAGCTGTCTACTCATTGTATTGATGTATATGTAAGTACATTTGTGAATACAATAAGTAAAGCAGTAAATACATGTCAAGATAAACAAAATAAACTAGGGCTTCCTCGAGGAGGATGCGGTTCCCTTGGGCAGTCTGGACTGTTGTTCCATGAGTAGGGTGACCGCATTGGTGACGTGCTCTAACTGTCTGATAATGGCCGAGGTGGCCCTGCTGTGTGTCGTGGAGAGCTCAGTCACTGTCTCCTGGAGTGTGTCCAGCTTGGCGATGAGCACATTCGCCAAGCGCTCGGCCCCTGACTAGTGGTGCCCATATCCTGTCGGATGCTATCTCGCAACTTTCGTGTGTTGCTTGTGATATCGCTAATGTTTGAGAATTGGGCTTGTACCAGGCTTCTGACATTGAAGATCTCCTCCCTCACATGAGCCGTCATCTCGGTCACGGCTGAGAATGAGGGAACTAATGCAGAAGATGGGGCACTGGCTGGACCTCGGAGCTCCCTCAGTAGGTCGTCCCGAAGATCCCTGACGATCTCCTGTCGCAACTCCCGGAGCTGCTCAGGTGATATCCGGACCTCTAATGGCTGAGTAGGTGGAGCAGTGGAGGGTCCGGCAGAGGTGGATGGTGCTGAGGTGGAGGAAAAGGTAGGAATGTCTGAATCAGGGTCAGGACTGGGGGAGTGTCTAGTAGTATGTGTGGAGGTAGATGGTTTCCTAACCCAGGTTCCCTCTACCTTATGAAAACCCATCCGGTGCATGGTCCCCTCGCCCATGCGATCTGTCCATCGCAGACCGCGAGAGGGTTCCCCCTCGGGAATGGGGATCCCAGACTCCCTAAAGATCAATGTGTACAGCATACCACAGGGAAGGGTGAGCCTAGGCCTATCTAGTGGCTCACATAGGTATCTGTAAATGAGTTTCGGGAAGTTGATTGGGGTGTCCTAGAGGATGTAGAACATAAGGGCTAGGTCCCTCTCAGAAACAAAATCGAAGCGGCCAGTCTTCGGGAAGAGGGTCCTAGAGATGATACTCAAGAGGAGCCGCATCTCAACTGACAGTGAGCTGGCGGACACCTCATCAAATGGGGACTGGGGTGGACACCCTAAAATGGCCGAAAGGGCCTCAGTCCTGTCCTCTGGATGTGTAGGAGATACCCCAGCTTGGGGAAGATGAAGGATCTGAGCAATGATATCCTCCGAAATGAACAATGGGACACCGGCTACCGTTCCCTCTATCCCACCATGGCCCCTATGCGCGGGTACCGTAGAACTCCCTAACTAGCCCTAGGTATGTGGGGAGATCTAAGGAACAGAAGAACTCTAAACCCTGGGCCCTTAACCTCTCTCCTATGGTGAAGCCCTCCCGGGAGAGATAGTCAAAGTTGACGTATCTCCCGGTGGAGACCGCCTTCCCGGCGCACGGACGCGAGGGAGCGGGCCTCGGCGGGGAACGAGTCGGAGGTTGTGGCCTCACGGGATCGTTCCGAGCCTTGGACCATCGCTCGGTGCCGGTCGCGGGTTGGGGCCTCTTCCGGCTTGGGACAACGGCTTTACGAGGCATGGTCAACCTAGAATGGGGTAACACGCTAATGGACGGAGGAAGGTCGACGGAAAAAGTCCTAAGGCCGGTCGGAGACGATCTAGGGGACGACTCTAGGGTTTTTGAACAGTGGCGGCGGTGAATAAAAGTGTTGATTAAATGCTTGGATTAGGATTAAAAACCCGGATCCTGACCTCGAGTCGACTCCACTGAGTTGCGAGTCGACTCGACCTTGAGTCGACTCCAAAATATGCGCGAGTCGACTCCCGTTATGCTTCTATTGGCCTTGAGTCGACTCCCGTCAATGTGCGAGTCGACTCCCCTTATGCTTCATCTTCCTCGAGTCGACTCCTGTCTGTGTGCGAGTCGACTCCTCCTTATGAGCCGACTCTGAAACTTACTCGAGTCGACTCGAACTCTGGCACGCACCAAAAAATCATGCTATTTTCGTACCAAACCAGAGACACTCACTAAGTTATGATCTAATTTGATGATCATAGTTGAGAAACTCTATTTTTAACACAATCTAAACATCAAAATCAATGAACTAGAGGAGAACACCACTAGGATGGATCAATCACTCCTAATCCCCTCCTAAGCACACTAAATCTCTCTTCACTTAAGGGTTTCGTAAAGATATCAGCTAATTGATCATCAGTGCAAACAAATTGAAGTGTCACATCACCATTCAGTACATGATCTCTTATGAAGTGATGTCTTATCTCAATATGTTTAGTTCTTGAATGCTGAATTGAATTTTTAGTTAGATTAATGGCACTTGTATTATCACAATTAATAGAAATTTTATCTTGTTTAATGCCATAATCTTCAAGTTGTTGTTTAATCCACATGATTTGAGCACAACAACTCCCGGCTGCAACATATTCAGCTTCAGCAGTCGATAATGCAACCGAGTTTTGTTTCTTGCTAAACTAAGAGATTAAATTTTCTCCTAAGAGTTGACATGACCCGCTGGTGCTTTTTCTATCAAGTTTACAACCAGCAAAGTCTGAATCTGTGTATCCTATTAAGTTCAGACTAGAATCTTTAGAATACCATAAACCTATATTCTTTGTTCCTATTAGGTATTTAAAGATTCTCTTGACTGCAATTAGATGAGATTCCTTAGGATTAGACTGATATCTGGCACACATGCATACACTAAACATGATATCAGGTCTACTTGCAGTGAGATACAATAAAGATCCTATCATACCTCTATATAACTTTTGATCTACAGATTTACCTGATTCATCTTGGTCTAATTTGCATGATGAGCTCATGGGTGTGCTGATTGGCTTGTTTCCTTCCATATCAAACTTCTTAAGCATCTCCTTGATGTATTTAGCTTGATTGATGATGATCCCCTCTTTTGATTGTTTGATTTGAAGCCCGAGGAAATAGTTCAGCTCTCCCATCATGCTCATCTCAAACTCACTCTGCATTAAGTCAGCAAATTCTTCGCAGAGGCGATTGTTAGTAGCACCGAAAATAATATCATCAATATAAATCTGCACTACTAACATATCTTTGTTTTTCTTCTTAAGAAACAGTGTTGTATCTACATTTCCCCTAGAGAACTCATGATCTAGTAGGAATTTGCTAAGTCTTTCATACCATGCTCTAGGTGCTTGTTTCAAACCATAAAGTGCTTTGTTCAATCTATATACTGTTAGCATCCCACATATGCCATGAAAATTTCGAATAATTTTCAGATTGCAGCGGAAAAACTATGCGGGATCCGTTCATCGCATGAACGTATTTTAAAACCATTCGTTTGTAGATAGATTAGAATTAAATTATTTCGAACCTTCTACAAATCCACGTAAATCAGATTTGCGGAGACCATCTATCCGCACAAGGTGAAGATCTGATCTTCTTAATGATTTTAAAATAGTTTAAAATAATTTAATTCTAATCTATCTACAAACGAAAGGTTTTAAAACACGTTCATGCGATGAACAGATCCCGCATATGTTTTTCCGCTGCAATCTGAAAATTATTTCAAAATTTTCATGGCATATGAGGGATGCTAACAGTGGTATCAGAGCCATGGTTATGTAGATTAAGATTAGAATTAAATTTTTCAAGGCATTTTAGATCTGAAATTTAAGGGATTATGCTTGCTGAAATTTATGTATGCAGAATTTTCAGCTTGCTGATTTTTCTGCATACTAATTATTGGATGCTTAGATTAATGATTCTAATACTTTGATAATGTGATTACAAATATTTAGAGTCAAATCTAGCATGATCAGCAAGTCATGAGATGGAATAATCAATTAAATTACAGATCTGAAAATAATTTTTATGCATGTGATGCGTATGGTGATGATCATGGATGGACCCTTTGAATGTGCTGAAATGTTCTGCGATGTTCTGTGATGCATGTAATTTTTAATTTTCAGATGCCTGCGTGCATCTTAAATTCATGTATTAGAGACCTGCGTGTCTCAATGAAAAAGGGTTGTAATTTTATTTTTATTTTTATTTAATTTTTAAAGCAATCTGGGATGTAATCTGTGATGTGTGTTGCACGTCGATGGTTGATCGATATGTACATCAACAAGCTCAACATGCGCGGATCAAGATCAAGGGTTGATTGAAGATGGATCAAGGAGTTGATCATAATTGGACCTAGAGGATCAAGATCGAGTCAAGAGTTGAAGACGATCAAACCAATTGACGTGCATGTGCTTGTAAAAATGACCCCATTCTGGATCCATGATCATCACCATTTAATTTTATTTTTGATAAATGCCTGGATGTTTAATGCTTATGTTTATGCGGGTAGACTTATATTTGCATGAGATGTGAATACGCGATCGAGTGAGACCGAAATCGAAACCTCCCTAATCAGTCGAGGGGGAACCAACATGAGTTAGTCATATTTGATTAATTGATCTAATTGGTATCTAGGCAAGCCTATAAGGTGGTTACTTAAGTAGGACCTTACTCTCTGAGTAAGGGGAGCCTCCCACCTGCTTACCTGGCCAATTGTTCGATTACCTCTTATGAAGAACTCAAGTTGCAAACACTAAGACTTGATTATGCAATATTAAGTCCATAGGTCTTCCACCGTAGTAGAGCTGCTAAGGTCTTTTCAGTGTTGATTTGTCTCGGCTGGACACAGTGGGCAAGTTGCATCGGGGGGCTGGACCTCTCTATTAGACATGAGATGTTGTGGGGTAAAGGTGGGGTTGGGCACCAATAACTGTTAGGTGAGGACCCAATGACGACTTTATTTCCGCGGTTATACGGTGGGTCTGACTTAACTAAGTAATGGGACCAATAACTGTTAGGTGAGGTCTTCATCACTTAGAGACCAAGTACCACTGCAATATGCTTGAGAAGCATTGTACAAGAGTTGTACACTCATCCATTTATATGTCACCAATAACTGTTAGGTGAGGCGGCATGTAAATCGGTGAGACTGCAGTACCCACTAGAAATCCTAGTCGCGTAGGGTTTTCGTTTCTCCATCAGGAGAGTATGAGGGATTCGAGAAAATAGTGGGAGCATATTTATTTTAAAAGTCCCTAGAACAAATTAAGTTCAAGTACAAAGTCTAACTAGAATCTTTACTCTCTACAGATCACAATGTCAGCTTCAAACCCTTTGACCCGAATCCTTGAGACCAACAGACTGACCGGAACCAACTATAAAGACTAGCTTAGGAACCTGAAAATTATTCTGAATTGTGAGAAAATAGGGTATGTGCTTGAGAATGATATCCCTAGGCTACCAGCACGTCCTACTGATGATCAGCGTGAGACGCATCAGAAGTGGACTGATGACGACATTAGGGTCAAGTGCTATATCATGGCATCCATGTCTAACGAACTTCAATGCCAGCATGAGAACATAAAGACTGCTAGGGAAATACTGGCTCATCTGCAAGAGTTGTATGGTGAGCAGAGCCGCACTGCACGCTTTGAAGTGTCCAAGAGGCTCTTCAAGGCAAAGATGCGTGAGGGGCAGTCTGTCCACGATCACTGTTTGACTATGATCAAGGACCTCGAGGAACTTGAGAAGCTCGGTATGTCCATGCATAAGGAACTGCAGATAGATCTGATCCTGCAATCCCTTCCTAATTCATTTGGTCAGTTTATAGTAAACTACCATATGAATAAAATTGAATGCACAAAGACCGAATTGTTGAATATGTTGGTAACTGCTGAAGGGGCCTTGAAAGGTTCAAGGGGCTCTGTTCTGGCTGCTGAGCTGACTTCTGGTTCCAAGAGAAAGTCTACTTGGAAGAAAAAGAAGCCTGCTAAGAAGCAAAAGAAAGACAAGAAGCCTAAGAAGGAAGTTCACAAGAAAAGGGCTAATGACAAGGAAAAATGTTTCCACTGCAACGTCGACGGCCACTGGAAAAGGAACTGCCTTTCATACCTCGAGAGCCTGAAGAACAAAAAGGCAGACACACCTTCTGAAGGTATGTTAGATTTGCTCGTAATTGAAACTAATCTTACGGTTTCTTCTACTTCTAGTTGGGTTATAGATTCTGGTTCTAGTGCTCATTTGTGCACTACTATGCAGGGTCTAAAGGAAAGTAGGAGGCTGGCGGAAGGTGCAGTGATCCTTCGGGTTGGCAACGGGGCAAGAGTTGCTGCTGTAGCTGTGGGCACCTACCCTCTGCGATTACCGTCTGGATTTAGTTTATTGCTTAGAGACTGTTATTATGTCCCTGCTGCTAGCAGAAATTTGATTTCTGTTTCGTGTTTAGCACAGGATGGTCATGTTTTGACTTTTGACAAAGACTGCTGTTCTATTTATTTTAGAAATAAATTAGTTGCACGTAGTTTCATGATTGATAGTCTCTATCACTTGCATATTGATGTGTCTGTGAATGTGTCTGAGCAAGTAGTGGATGCCATAGGATCTAAAAGATCGAGAGATGAGATAAACCAGAAGTATTTGTGGCACCTCAGGCTTGGCCATATTGGAGAGGACAGAATGAACAAATTGGAGAAAGATGGGCTTCTCGGCTCATTGACTTCTGAGTCATATCCAGTTTGTGAGTCCTGTCTTCAAGAAAAAATGGCTAGATTACCCTTTGTAGGACATGGGGAGAGGACCACTGAAATACTTACCCTGGTACACACTGATGTGTGTGGCCCATTCGATGTGCTAGCCAAGGGTCGTTATTCATACTTCATTACCTTTACCGATGACTATTCACGATATGGGTATGTGTATCTTATGAGATACAAATCTGAGTCTTTTGAAAAGTTCAAAGAGTTCAGAAATGAAGTAGAAAAACAGACTGGAAAAATCCTTAAGATTCTTCGATCAGATCGAGGAGGAGAATACCTTAGTGGGGAATTCCGGGATTATCTCAAGGAAAATGGCATAGTCTCACAATGGACACCTCCGGGTACACCTCAACTCAACGGGGTGTCAGAAAGGAGGAATCGGACTCTATTGGATATGGTCCGATCCATGATGAGCTTCACTGATCTACCTATGTTTCTTTGGGGAGATGCCTTATTATCCGCAATTTATTTATTGAATAGAGTTTCCTCTAAATCCGTTCTTACCACACCGTATGAGATATGGCATGGTAAGAAGCCGAGTCTTGGTCATCTCAAGATTTGGGGATGTCCGGCCCACGTCAAGCGACTACAGGCGGACAAGTTAGAGCCTTGGACCATAAGTGCTCGTTTCATTGGATATCCTAAAGAGCATTAGGATACAATTTTTACATCTCAGAGGATCACAATGTGTTTGTGAGCCGACATGCCGTCTTTCTGGAAAAACAGTTTATCCTTGATAGAGGCAGTGGGAGAAAAATTGAGCTTGAAGAGAGAGTCTCTGAAAAGCAACGAGTCATGGATCCTATAGAACCTATTCATACAGAGCCAGTACACGTAGTACCTCCTCCACCTCGTAGATCTAGTAGGGTCTCCCATCCTCCCGATAGATACTTAGGTATACTAGTAGAGGACACCGAGGAAATGTTCCTCATGGGAGATAGGGAACATGTACAGGATCCCAATACCTACGACGAGGCGATATCTGATATCGATTCCGAGAAATGGCTGGAAGCCATGAAGTCAGAGATAGACTCCATGTATTCCAACCAAGTCTGGACCTTAGTAGATCCACCAGAAGGTATAGTACCTATTGGATGTAAATGAATCTATAAAAGGAAGATAGGTTCGGATGGAAAGGTAGAGACCTATAAGGCAAGGCTAGTAGCGAAAGGGTATAGTCAGCGCGAAGGCATTGACTATCAGGAGACCTTTTCACCTGTAGCCATGCTGAAATCCATTCGAACATTGCTTGCTATTGCAGCATTTCATGATTATAAAATATGGCAGATGGATGTGAAAACTGCTTTCCTGAATAGATATCTTGATGAAGATATCTATATGGAGCAGCCTTTGGGTTTCACTTCCAGTGATGGTGATCACAAGGTCTGCAAGCTGCAAAGGTTCATCTATGGACTAAAGCAAGCATCTCGGAGTTGGAACACTCGTTTTAATGATGCGATCAAATCGTTTGAGTTCATCAAGAACGAAGAGGAACCGTGTGTTTACAAGAAGGTTAGTGGGAGTGCTGTCGTGTTCCTCGTACTGTACGTGGATGATATCCTCCTGATAGGAAATGATATTCCTATGCTAACCTCGGTCAAGGTCTGGTTATCAAAAGAGTTATCCATGAAAGACCTTGGGGAAGCATCCTACATTTTGGGGATAAAGGTCTATAGAGATAGATCTAAAAGGATGCTTGGCCTATCACAAAAGATGTACATAGAGGAGGTACTGAAGAGGTTCAGTATAGAAAACTCCAAGAGGGGTCTATTACCCCTTAGGCATGGGATTCATCTCTCCAAAAAGATGTGCCCCAACACATCTGAAGAGATTCAACGCATGAGCAGGATTCCTTATGCTTCTGCAATAGGAAGCCTCATGTATGCCATGCTGTGTACACGACCTGATATAGCCCTTGCTGTGAGTGTCACTAGCAGATATCAGTCGAATCCAGGTGAAGAGCACTGGACAGCTGTGAAGAACATTCTTAAGTACTTAAGAAGAACTAAAGATTTGTTCTTGGTCTTTGGAGGAGCATCGGAGTTAAAGGTAGAAGGATACACAGATTCAGACTTTATGACTGATATTGATGATAGAAAGTCTACATCTGGATATGTGTTCTTGTGCAATGGTGGTACGGTAAATTGGAAGAGTTCCAAACAACCGATCATTGCTGATTCTACCATGGAAGCTGAGTATATCGCTGCCTCTGAAGCTGCAAAGGAAGCCTTCTGGTTCAACAAATTCATTGCAGAGCTAGATGTAATGCCATCGGATGCCATCACACTCTACTGCGATAATAATGGCGCCATAGCTCTTGCTAAGGAGCCAAGGTCTCATCAGAAGTCCAAGCACATAGAGCGGCGCTTTCACCTCATACGCGAATACCTCGAGAAGAAATATGTCGAGGTGCAGAGAGTAGACTCCGCGGACAACGTGGCAGACCCGCTCACTAAGCAGTTAAATCAGCAGAAGACAGAAGCCCACCTTGAGAAGATGGGACTTAGATATATGTCTGATTGGCTTTAGTGCAAGTGGGAGATTGTTAGATGTATGCCCTAGAAGCCAATCTGGCGGACACATTATTAATTCTAGGACATAAATTTGTACTTGACTTTATTATTATTGACTTTATAATAAATGGGCATCTTTTCATTCATATTATTTATGTGTCTATGAATCGTCCAAGGAATTAATAAGATGATGATACATATTCTCAAGAGTTGAGAATTTGAGCCATGTATCATTGGTGATTAATTTCTAAATGCTCCTGATCAATGGATCATCACGAGGACGGTGATCGATCCGATCAGTGCACAGATTGCTTTTCTTATGGATGGACGAGACTCGAGTCCACAGTGTAGGGACACTGAAGTGAGAGTGCAGGTGCTTGTTAGAGAACAAGGGTACTGAGCGTGACCAAGACAAGAAGTCACTTGGATGTCTATCCACTCGTCAGTGACTTGCTTGATGTTGCAGTAGTATGACTGGTCCTTTGACCTGCGGTGCTTCGGCTACTCACAGTGAGGTTATTGTAGTTTGACTACACGTATACATGGTCTCTAGCCATATGGGTCCTTGTAGTGTAGATTGGCTGCAGTAAGTTCACTGTAGGAGTAGGGTATGCACTTACATGGAATCTATCGACCTTGATAGAAGAGGAGTGATCCTATGTGATTTATTAGACTGAGTTCTAAGACCTTGGCCAGGGCAATAATATAAAGTGGAGAAAGAGTTTTCTACTATCGAACTCAAGTCGAATAAATCTAGACATATGACAGACGACGGAGTTTGACGAGTTATCCATGACCTCCGGTCTGTAGGAATCCACGATAGAAGGACTGTATCATACGATAACTGCACCTAGAGGTTCATCATTCTATTCTGCTGGGTGGCCACTACATACTGCTAGGTGTCACTGGTGGATGGTGAGACTCACAGGGATCATCTTGATGGTCGATGAACCCTGATGAGTTGAGTTGAAATTGTTTCAAACCCATTGAAAGGAGTTTTCAATGATATTATGATAGAGATCGTAATATATCTCACTACCAGTCAGAATAGAACCTATGGGGTCACACACATTAGAGGTATTGACTGATCCGATGGTTGAATGTGATTAGGAATCACAAATAATCAATTAGATTGATAAATGAAAACCCGCTAAGAGTTAGTGGTTAGAAGAAGGATTAATTGCAATCGGATTGCAATTTAATTTAATTAATTAGATTTATTAATTAGACTTGATCATGAGTCCTACTTGGAGTGGGATTCATGAATTCCTAATTGGATTAGGATTTTAAATTAAATTAGAATCCTACTTGGAATAGGATTTCTAAAGTCCTAATTTTCTTAGGGCTGAAATTGAACAAGTCCTGATTAGATTAGGATTTTCTTAAGTCCTAATTAATTTTAATTTTAATCTAATTAATTTTATGACTCCTAATAGGATTAGGATTGAAGAGTTCAATAGAGTCATGGCTCAATTAAATTCTAATTGGATTAGGAATTGGAGGAAATTGAAATGGGTTCATAAAAATCCTATTTTGACTAGGATTGGACTCAAACAATGGACCCAAATTAAAACCCCCTTTAATTTATTTAAATAGCAGATTTAAATGAACTTGAGGGAGGGGCCCACGCCCCTCCCCTTGGGGTGTGCGTGGGAGAAAGAGGAGGGGCGCACGCCCCTCCTTGTTAGCCAAAAAGAAGAGATAAAGATGAGTTCCTAAAAAATAGGAACTCATCCTTATCTCTTAACTAATTAAAAGGGAGCATGGAATTTCGAAAAAGATGGATGTTTTTCTCCTCATTCCAGCCGTGAGCACCCTCCTCCATCTTCCTCCTTTGAGCCACAATCAAGAGAAGAAAAAGAAAAGCCTAAGACGCCCTCTTCCTTCTTCATCTTGGTTCCAAAAGGAAGAAAAAGAAAAAGGCTGCAGGGCTTTGTTCTTGTTCCTTTGGTTCTTCCTTCTTCTTCCTCCTCTCAAGCCAATCAAAGGTTGATTCAAAGGAGAGGACTTCAGCCATCCATAGCCATCTCTGCAAGGGAGCTAGCACCCCGGTGAGATCCAAAGGCTTCGATCGAGTCAGTACTTCGTATGGATACCTGTAGAGGCTGGACGCGTGTGCGGCTTCCACTGAGCCTTGATCAAATACCACATAAATCAGATTTGCGGAGACCATCTACCCGCACAAGGTGAAGATCTGATCTTCTTAATGATTTTAAAATAGTTTAAAATAATTTAATTCTAATCTATCTACAAACGAAAGGTTTTAAAACACGTTCATGCGATGAACAGATCCCGCATATGTTTTTCCGCTGCAATCTGAAAATTATTTCGAAATTTTCATGGCATATGAGGGATGCTAACATATACATGATTAGGGTATTGATGATTTTCAAAACCAGGAGGTTGTTCTACATATACCTCCTCATTAATATACCCATTTAAAAATGCACTTTTTACATCCATTTAAAATAATTTGAAGTCCTTAGAGCATGCAAATGCTAGTAAAAGTCTAATTGCCTCAAGTCTAGCTACAGGAGCAAAGGTTTCATCAAAATCTATACTTTCTTCTTGATTATACCCCTTTGCTACTAGTCTAGCCTTATTCCTTATTACAATTCCATTTTCATCAAGTTTATTTTTATAAATCCATTTGGTACCTATAATTGAATATTCAGAAGGTCGTTCAACTAGATTCCATACCTTGTTTCTAGTAAATTGGTTTAATTCTTCTTGCATTGCATTTATCCAATTTACATCTTTTTCAGCTTCTTCTATGTGTTTGGGCTCAAAATGTGAGACAAAAGCTAGATGATTATTTAAGTTCCTAAGAGATGCTCTAGTTCTAACAGGTTGAGATGGATCATCTAAAATCAATTCTTTAGGATGCCCGTGAGCATACCTCCAAGCCTTAGTTAGCCCATGATCCATCATATCCTCTTGGCTTGATGATGCATTTCCAATTAATTTTTGTTCATCATCTTGTAACGTCATCTCATCAATCTTTTCTTCAAGAATTTCAGCATCATCATCAAAATTAACTCTCTTGCTAGAAGAGATATCACTAGAATCATCAAAAACAACATGTATGGATTCTTCTATAACTAAGGTTCTTTTATTAAAGACTCTGTAGGCTTTACTAGTTGTAGAGTACCCCAAGAATATACCCTCATCAGATTTAGAGTCAAATTTTCCTAGATTATCTTTCCCATTATTATGAACAAAACACCTACATCCAAAGATATGAAAATAGTTCACTTTTGGTTTTCTATTTTTCCAAAGTTCATAAGGTGTTTTCTTTATAATGGGTCTTAATAAAACTCTATTTAATATATGACATGAGGTATTGATGGCTTCTCCCCAAAAGTACTTAGGGAGATTACTTTCACATAACATGGTTCTAGCCATTTTCTCTAGAGTTCTATTTTTCCTTTCCACAACTCCATTTTGTTGTGGTGTCCTAGGTGCCGAAAAATTATGAGTTATCCCCTTTTTACTACAAAACTCATCAAATAAATGATTTTCAAATTCGGTTCCATGGTCACTTCTAATAGCTATGACTGAAGTATCTCTAGCATTTGTTACTTCTTTGTGAAATTTCTTGAAGACTGAAAATGCTTGATCCTTATGACCTAAGAACATGACCCAAGTGTATCTAGAATAATCATCTACAATAACTAGACCATATTTATTTCCACCTAGACTTGTGGTTCTAGTTGGTCCGAATAGGTCCATGTGTAGTAGTTCTAGAGGTCTAGAGGTAGAGACACAATTTATAGATTTAAAAGAGTTCCTTGATTGTTTGCCAAATTGACATGCTTCACATATTTTATTCTTTTCAAACTTTAGTTTTGGCAAACCTATTACGGAATCTCTCTTAACTAGTTTTGATATTGTGTCCATGCTTGCATGACCTAACTTACGGTGCCATAACCAACTAGCATCATTATCCTTAGTATCATTAACAACTAAACATGGGTTATGTTTGGCAAGATCCTCAAGGTCTACAACATACACATTCCCACGTCTTATTCCTTTAAAAACTAAACTATTGTCATTTGAGTTGGTTATGATGCATAGTGATGGTTTGAACAAAACATCAAAACCTCTATCACACAATTGACTAATGCTAAGTAAATTATGCTTAAGACCATCAACATATCGAACATTATCAATAAAGGTTGAAGGGGTAATTTGTACTTTACCTATACCAATGATGTGACCTTGGTTATTGTCTCCAAAAGTCACAGCACCTCCCTTCTTAGCTTCAAGGGTGAAGAATTGATCCTTGTCACCCGTCATGTGTCTTGAGCAGCCACTATCCAAGTACCAACAATTTTTGTCGACCTTGGCTGCAAGACACTCCTACACAAGCAAATCATATAATCTTAGGTACCCAAGTTTTCTTGGGTCCTTCATGGTTAGTAATGTTGGTTCCTTTTGGAACCCAAACCCTTTTAATTTTTCTATTAGTTTTTCCTTTTCTATAATCACATACATTTGCTTTGTGTCCTAATGTTCCACAGCAAAAACATGTTATTTTCTTAATTTTACTCTCCCCTGCTTTAACAAAGAAATTACTAAGGAGTTTTTGCTTATTTTTAGGTTTATACCCTAAACCAGCTCTATTGAATACAGCTCGTTGACTATTAAGTATCATATTCAATTTTCAGAACTATATGTAAATTTTTCAACCAAGGGTTTGTATTTTTCAAGTTCATTAGTTAGTTTTTGTTTTTCCGTTTTTAGAGTGTTTAATTCTTTTGTGAGATTCTCGTTCAAGATTTGTTTATTGTTTTTAAGTTCTGAAATTTCCTTAGTTAGTTTATCCTTGTTAAGTTCAGAAATTTCCTTGGCTAGTTTTTCATTATCCTTAGTTAAGGTATTAGATTTTTGAATCAACATTTGATTCCTTGTTTTAAGTTCTACATTTTCTTTAGTGATAGAGTCCTTATCCTTAACTAACTTATCGTATTTGTGGAGGTGAAATTGATTGGTTAGTTTTAGCTCTTTATTCTTAAGATTTATAGCCTTATATTCAACCATTAATTCATTAAATGCATCATACAATTCATCAAAGGTAAAATCTAGATGCGTTTCGGATGATACCTCATTTTCATTTGCCATGAAGCAGAAATTGGCCTTTTCTTCTTGTTCCTCATCCGATGATGATGATGATGAGTCGGAGTCCGATAAGGTGGAGACAAGGGCTTTCTTTTTCTTGTACTTTCTCCCCTTCTTCAGCAAGGGACACTCAGCTCTGATGTGCCCCGGCTTCTTGCACTCATAGCATCCAATCCCCTCATTTTCCCTTTCCTTACCCTTATCCTTGTGATAGGAACTTGAGGGGCCTCTCCTTTGATGAAAGGACTTCTTCCGGTTGATGAATTTTCTGAACTTGCGCACGAGAAGAGCCTCATCATCATCTCCCTCATGATCTTCTTCTTCACTGCTGCTACTGCAAGACAAGTCTTTGTTAGAAGATGTAGATTTGAGAGCTATTACCTTTTTCTTATGGGTGGACTCTTCTTCGCTGTGTTGTTTCATTGTGAGCTCGTGCGTCATTAGGGATCCAAGAAGCTCCTCAAGTGGAAGCTTGTTCAAGTCCTTGGCTTCTTGGATTGCCGTCACCTTGGCTTCCCATGACCTTGGTAGACAGCGAAGAATCTTCCTGACAAGCTCACTGTTAGTATAATTTTTGCCAAGGCTTTTTAGGCCATTGACAATATCAGTAAATCTAGTGAACATGCAGGTGATTGTTTCATTAGAATCCATCTTAAATAATTCATACTTATGAACTAATATATTTATTTTGGATTCTTTGACTTGATTCGTGCCCTCATGGGTCACTTCAAGTCTATCCCAAATCTCTTTTGCAGAATTGCAGGTGGAGACTCTATTGAATTCATTTCTATCTAATGCACAGTAGAGCACATTCATTGCTTTGGCATTGAGTTGTGCCTTCCTAAAGTCATTGTCATCCCAATCCTTTTCAAGTTTGGGTATAGTGACACCCTCTACATAGATGGATGGGATGTAGGGTCCATTTAGTATAATGGTCCACATCTCATAGTCTTGGGCTTGGATAAATATTATCATCCTAGCCTTCCAATATGAGTAGTCGGATCCATTAAAGAATGGGGGTCTTTGGGTGGACTGGCCCTCAATGTGGGAAGATCCAAATGGGGTTGTCATTTTGATCTTTTACTCTTAGGGTAAAAGAGTTCCGGCTCTGATACCACTTGTTGCCCAGATAGACAATCCAAGAGGGGGGTGAATTGGGTTTTAAAATAATTTTGCAATTAAAACGTTTGTGGATGACTAATTAATACTTTTGCAAGATGATTAATTAGTTGTTATGTGCTGTGAGTGAAATGTGAGTAAGAGAGAGAGACACAAGCAATCACAAACACAATGTTTTTATAGTGGTTCGGAGCTAACCCTTGCTCCTACGTCCACTCCCCAAGTCTCACTTGGAAATTCACTATAACCCCTCGGATTACAGCCGGTTGTTTTACAAGCTCACAACCCAACTTGTTGTTTTACGAGGTCACAACGAACTCGGTCGGTTTTTCCAGGCTCACCGACTAGAACCACCCGATTGTTTTTCCGGGATCACAATCGAACCCTTACACGTTGGTTTTACCCTCGGCTCACCAACCAACCTCTACACCCTTGATTCAATCCCCCGATTGAATCAAGTGACAAGAAAACAGTTTATAAAGAATACAAGAATAGCTTCTTGAAAAGCAAATATAAACAATATAACTAAAGAAGAGTTAGAAGCCCTCAAACAGATTTTTAGATTTGAGGAAGGAGGCTTCTCGAACTCTGCAATCTCCTCGTGAGTGGGAAGAAGATTTGTTATCAGATGAGGAGCCTTGAATGCGAAGAAGACGTTGGGAGTATGGACTTCAATGCACTTCTTCCTTCTTTCTCTTGTATTTACTCTAGAAAGGCTTTGGTAGGTGAAAATCACTTTTGCTTTGAATGGAGTCCCTCTTTCTTATTTTGCTACAGTCCTCTGTGGCTATTTAAGCCATTCTCCACGGAAACTAGCCGTTAGACACACTTTTCTAGCCGTTCTGCACATTCTGCACATCCTGACAATGTGTCCGTTGGGATCGGAGTCGACTCGACTGTAGCAGGAGTCGACTCATGCTTTTCTGGAGTCGGTTCGGCAACTGTTCCAGATTTAAATTAAAGTGGTCTTCTCGACTGGGAGTCGACTCGACTTAACCCAGAGTCGACTCCCCAAAGTCTGGAGCTGACTTGGCATTTTTGAAGTCGGCTCATGCCAAGGAATCCATGGATGTATTCTTCAACTTGGCTCACTCGAGTCGACTCGTGAAATCTGGGAGTCGACTCGGTGCTCAGAGACCGAACTCCCGATCTTCTGTCTTTTGGCTCGTCCAGTCTTGGAGTCGACTCGAACTGTTCCGGAGTCGACTCGGCTCTCAGTATCCGGAAAACAGTTCTCTGTCTTTTTGGAGTAGCGCTGCCTTGGAGTCGACTCGAACTTTCTTGGAGTTGACTCGCGTCTCAGAGACACAAATACTGTCTTCTGTCTTTTTGAGGTCGCGTTGTCTCGGAGTCGACTCGGCCTTTGCGGGAGTCGACTCGGCCCTCAGTGTCCGAAAGTTGCTCTCTGACTTTTGCCTTGTATTACACTGAGAGTCGACTCTCACTTTCTTTGGAGTCGACCTGCCAACCATCGGAGTCGACTCGCGTTCCTCAGGAGTCGACTCGGCTCTCAGGGTCCGAAAACTGCTCTCTGACTTTTTGTCTGTAACTCCCTGGAGTCGACTCATACTACCCTGGAGTCGACTCGGCTAGCATCGGAGTCGACTCGCGCACTTCAGGAGTCGACTCGCTGACAGGTTCTGAGTTGGGTCTTTTTGTTTGTCTGTCTGTTTTTAGTCGGAGTCGACTCGTAATGTTCCGGAGTCGACTCGAGCCTGTGCCAATGCTTCTGATACGCTTGGAGTCGACTCGTAATATCCCGGAGTCGACTCGAGTCTCAGACTTTGGTTCATATAGACTTCTTAACTTATCCAAATTGTCTTGAACCAAATCTAGAGACTCTTAACTATAAATTTACAAGATTTTCACTGAAATACTAGATTGAATTCATTAGTAAACATAAGATATACTCAAATGCTTTGAGCTCATCAAAATCAAATAGGGTTACAATCAATCACTCCACACTATCCCTATAGATCTTTATACCAAGTATATAGGATGCTTCTCCCAAGTCTTTCATGGAAAAGCTTTTTGATAGCCAAGTCTTGACCGATTGTAACATTGGAATATCATTTCCAATGATTAGTATGTCATCTACATACAATATTAAGAAGACAACGACACTCCCACTAGTCTTCTTGTACACACATGGTTCATCCACATTTTTGATAAAACCAAACTCTTTGACTGTTGTATCAAAACGGATGTTCCAACTCCTCGATGCTTGCTTTAATCCATAAATGGATCTCTTAAGCTTGCATACTTGATTTGCTCTCCCACTTGAGACAAATCCTTCTGGCTGTGTCATGTAAACCTCTTCCTCAAGATAACCATTAAGGAAGGCGGTTTTGACATCCATCTGCCAAATTTCATAATCATAGTATGCAGCTATTGCAAGCAAAATCCAAATAGATTTAAGCATGGCAACTGGTGAAAAAGTTTCATCATAGTCAATTCCTTGCTTTTGCCTAAAATCTTTTGCCACCAATCTAGCCTTGTAGGTTTCTACTTGGCCATATGCTCCAATCTTCTTCTTATAGACCCATTTGCAACCTATAGGGTTTACACCTTCTGGTGCATCAACCAAAGTCCATACTTGGTTGGTATACATAGAGTCTATTTCGGATTTCATAGCTTCTAACCATTTGTTAGAGTCATTACTCATGATAGCTTCCGAATAGGTCAGAGGATCATCATTTTCGACGATGTGGGCTTCATCATTCTCAATGATAAACCCATACCTCTTAGGTGCATTTCGCACTCTATCTGACCTTTGGAGAGGAGATGTGTGTTGTGGTTGTACTTCATCAATGGGTACATCTGGTCGAAGAATTTCTTGTGTTTCTATTTGTAGGTCTTGAACTTCATTAAGTTCAATTCTTCTTTCACTGCCCTTTTCTAAGATAAATTCTTTTTCTAAGAAAGTGGCATGCCTACTAACAAATACCTTTTGTTCAGTAGGGTGATAGAAGAGATATCCAATACTTTCTTTGGAATAACCTATAAATGTACATTTATCTGATCTAGCACTTAGCTTATGTCCAAAATTTCTTTTGACATATGCTTGACAGCCCCATATTTTAAAATATTTAAGATTGGGATTTCTACCTCTCCATATCTCATATGGAGTACTAGATACAGATTTTGAAGGTATCCTGTTTAGCACATATGTAGCAGTTTCTAAGGCATAACCCCAGAAGGAAATAGGAAGATCTGTAAAGCACATCATGGACCTTACCATATCTAATAGAGTACGATTCCTCCGTTCAGCTACACCATTTAGTTGTGGCGTATACGGAGGTGTCCATTCAGAGAGAATACCCTTTTTTTTAAGATGATTTAAAAATTCACTAGAAAGGTATTCACCTCCTCGATCAGATCGAAGGATTTTAATACACTTTCCGGTTTGTTTTTCAACCATACTTTGATACTCTTTAAACTTATCAAAGGCTTCGGATTTATGTTTCATAAGATACACAAATCCGAACCTTGATAAATCATCAGTGAATGTGATGAAGTAAGAGTATCCACCTCTAGCTGGAGTTGTCATAGGACCACATACATCTGTATGTATAAGTCCTAATAACTCACTTGCCCTTTCTCCATGTCCAGTGAATGGAGACTTGGTCATTTTTTCCATAAGACAAGATTCACAAGTTCCTAATGATTCATAATCATAAGGATCAAAGAACTCTTCTTTGTATAACTTGTTGATTTTTGATTTACTTATGTGACCAAGTCGGCAATGCCAAAGGAGGGTATTATTCACTTCCTCTCTCTTTCTTTTATTGCTTTTATTAATATGAAAGACATTGTCATTAAGTAATAAAACTAGAAGACCATTTTCCATAATGCCATTGCAAAGATGCTTATTAGAAAAATAAATAGAGCAACCATTGCCCTTTCCATTAATTTCAAAACCTTTCTTTAACAACAAAGGAATGGAAATTACATTTCTAATAATTTTGGGCATATAATAACAATCTTCTAATTGTAGGAGCTTTTCCGAAGGCAATTCCAAGTTGTAGGTTTCAACAGCTTCAGCCTGGATGGACTCTCCTCCAGCGCCATATAGCTCGAAGTCACCTTTCTTCAAAATTTTAATTTTCTGTAGTCCATGCAAAGATTTGCAAATGTGAAAACCATAGCCGGTATCCAATACCCATAAATTTGAATTTGAAGAACTTAATGACAAGTTGGCACTTAACATAAACATACCTTTTGATGCAACTCTTGCATCGGTCTTCATACTTGCAAGAAAACTCTTGCAATTCCTTTTCCAGTGGCCAGCTTTGCCGCAATGAAAACAGGTACTTGATCCGGAGTTTTTCTTTCCTTTTTTCTTTTTGATGCTACTCTTGGGGTTCAATCGTTTCTTAGAACCCTTATTTTCCGATTTCCTCATAGAGGTGCTATTTATAAGAAGGAGTGGACCTTTATCCTTCTTAATATGCCCTTCAGCTGTTTTGAGCATATTTAACAGCTCGGGCAGGGAGGTGTTCAGCTTGTTCATGTGAAAGTTCACAACAAACTGAGAGAATGAATCAGGCAGTGATTGCAGGATGAAATCCTGACTGAGCTCACTATCCATAGCAAAACCTAATTGACTTAATCTGGTGATCAAGTCTATAACCATAAGAACATGGTTTTGCACTGGAGTTCCTTCATTCATTCTAGCACGGAACAACTGCTTAGATATCTCATACCTAGCAGTCCTGCTTTGTTCTCCATACAACTCTTTTAAATTGAGAAGTATGGATTGAGTGTCCATGCCTTCATGTTGCCTCTGTAATTCATTGCTCATAGAGGCAAGTATGATACATTTGACAGTCACACTGTCATTTTTCCACATCTTATGTGTGGCAACCTCCTCTTCTGTAACATCATCCCCTAGATCTCCAAGATCAGGGGTTTCAAGTATATAGGAAATTTTCTCCTGAGTGAGTACTATCTTTAAATTCCTCAACCAGTCCACATAGTTTGGTCCGGTCAACTTGTTGGCATCTAAGATGCCTCTTAGTGAAAGTGAAGAAGCCATTTAACAATTCTACATATGCAAGAACAAAACTAATATAAGCAGACCAATCATGATGACATGTTTGCAACTAGATAAGGACTTTAATCTAATTTGTCTCCTACTATTTTTATCGAATATCATATCCCTCTCCTATGATAAACGTGAAAATATAATTTTTCTTAGTAGGGTTGAGATCCTAATTCATCATAAAAAGCCTTGTGTTTACACAACAAACTCTTATGAGTTCAAAGGTAGGAAACTCTTTCCAATTGCATCTCATGCAATTCTCAACTTTATCTTGTCCTCTTAAAATACTTATTGCCTTGTGTTAGCACAACAAACAATAATATTTTAATTAAGTCAAACCCTTTATTTCCATATAGTCATATTCGAATAATATTGCCCTTGTGGTTGCACAACAAGGCAATATATTAAAATATGCCATAAGCATCTTAATGCACCAAGACAGTATAACATCAGTCCCCATTGCAAGTCTTGTGTTAGCACAACAAACTAGCATGGATCTTGACATAATAATATCGAGGCATGAAGGAAGGCTATCAATAGTGTTATATCAATATTAAGCTTATCCATAATAGGCAATCAAATAATTGGCCAGGTAAGCAGGTGGGAGGCTCCCCTTACTCAGAGAGTAAGGTCCTAATTAAGTAACCACCTTTAGTGCTTTTCTTAGACACCAATTAGATTAATTGTTCTAGAATGGGTTAGCTCAAAGTCTTTCAACACTATGACTTAATATAATTTTTATTGAGGGCTTACTAGTCTCTAGCACATTCTTTAATTGTAACATATATTTAACATGTCTAAAATAAACTATTATGCATCATGGCTATCTCATAGCATGTATAAATCATAAGCAATTAATTAATATGCTTCAACATATTTTCATATGGAAAATTTCATATCATGATATTTTATTACATAACATATCATATATGAATCATATATTTCAGCATTTCATTAAGCATATAACATTACTGTCTCATAGTAAATTAATAATCATACATCATGCATTATTATTTGATTCAACCAATTAAGGATGGCTCTGATACCACTGAAGGGTTTTAGCATGTTATAATGCGCAGCGGAAGCTAGGGATTTTAAAAATTTCTTAATAAAGTTCCTATGCATGAAACCTTTTTAAGCCTAGATCACCTTAATGATTATAATCAAATGATATAAAATAAATGCAGAATTAGTAGAATACCTCAAACGCTAATCCAAAGTGTACAATCTCCACGAGGCGTCCAAGTGTCCGCCCTCCAATGGTGATCCACACGAAAAACTTGATCAAGACTTTAGCTCCAAAGACTTTTGATCCTTAATGCAGAATTCTTCTAAAGAACTCTAATGGCTTGCTTTCCTTCCTTTCTATTTTCCTTTAGCCTTCTAAAATCACTTCTAATCCTTTTGTCCTAAAGAAGACCACCTTGTCTTGGCTTAGGACACACTAGAAGCAATGCTAGAAAGAAAGAAACTAATGTAAGAAAGAAAGAAGAGAGGAGTGGGGTGGAATTGGAATGATGAAACCCATGGAGTGCTAACCTATTTATAATAGGTGTAGGGATGCATCTCCAAGGGATGCATCCCATCCACACATCCTCTCATGAAAGGGCATCATCTAAAGGGCCATATCAAATAAGAGGAGGTGCAGATCAAGTGAGGAGGTGTATCAAATGATATGTCCTTTCATGTGGTGCCATATTTTGACCAAGTCAACATCACATGCTAATCACATGTCCATCATGCCTCACCTCTTGATCTTTCATGATGATGATCCAAGGGCTCCAATGCAAGGCGCCATTCACTTGACCCATTATGTCTTCATCCAATGGTGGGATTAAGATCCAATGGTCAATTATGATAGCCATCCTCTAACCCAATCCAATTGGGTTAAACCAACTCTCCATTATGTCTTCATCCAACGGTAGATCAAGATCTAACGGTCTAGATTGAATGATTTATTAAATCTAATCCAATTAGACTCAAACCAAGCCAATTATGTGCCAACTCTTGGCTAACCCATATTAGAATATGATCTAATCAAATTAGATCAATTAAGAATCAGATTCGAATCCAATTCGAATCAGGAGCTAAGGTTTGCAACACCTGCTAGGATGTTTATCTTGCAAACATGATCTAATCCAATTAGACCCTTGATAAGTTTCCTTGTGTGTGACCCATTGGGTTCCATACTTAGCCAGCAATAGGTGTGAGTGCGAGTTGACCCAACTTGATTAGAACTCTTCTAATCGATTTAAGTCCAAACTGCGCGAACCCGAACTTAATAATTAGAATCCTTTCTAATTGGTGATCGAATTAAACTCTTTAATTTGATCAAACCTATAAAACAAGATTGACGTCTAGCAACGTGTCATGTCTACCCGGAAAATATGAAATTTGGTGGAAATACCAAAAATACCCTTCAGTGGCAAGTTACCATGCAATTCAATCCTTTAATCAAACTGCATCCCAAATATGTATATGAGTATGAATATATGTCAAACTCAATTTCATATTCATATTTTTCTCAATCTTTTAATGATAATTCAAATAATGAAACATTAGAAACTCTTTCTAATTTTCATTCTGCTTTGATCAAAGGCTTCCTGAATTATCATATGATTAGAATAAATAGGATGCTATCTTCTCTTACTAGAAGTTATTAATTCCTTGTTGACCTACTCATAATATTCGTACACAATTCACCATATCCAGAAGACCTCGTACATAACTTATTGTCATGAATGAGTGTAAACCAAAATATGGGTTCATGTGCACAAGATACCATGGTGATCTCAGGTCATAGGATCAGTTGCACAACTCCCACTAAGAGAATCATCTTTTGACATGTAAGTAAGACTTCATAAGATTTCTCTTTGTAGGTCAATTCAGTGAACTCATTCCTCTAATGAGCACCCACATCTTTGTATTAGTGTCTCCACACAAATGATTGTGAGATCAATCATCCTCTGCATCGAGCATACATAAGACATGCCAGTCTTTCCGGTAATCATTGATCCCCGACTCAATATACCAATGACTGGGAATATTTAAGATTAGGATTTTAGGATTTTAAGTCTCACTAGTATGATCTCATCATAGTCTTAAAACCATTGCCCTAATCTAAGGAGTTTATCATAATCAACAGCATATGATAAAACATAACGCCTTTATTCATATTTAAATGTCATGTACATGATTTGGACAAATTAAAAGAAAAAAACCTTTCGCAATACATATTGCGATTGGCTTGTAGGGCATCTACTCTTTCAGTCACGCCATCAGCACTAGGCGCGCGCGGGGCTGGCACGCGTGGGGGCTTGGTCCATGCGCAGGCTGGGCGCAGCCGGCGCACAGCAGGGCCAAGCACTGCAGGGCCGTGCGCAGGCGGGCGCACGGCTATTTGACTCTGGCCAGGCCGGGCAAGGCCGGGCGCGGGGCGCGCGCGCGCTGGGCGGACGCGGCGCAGAGCGCGCATGACTGCGGGGCCAGGCGCTGGCCGGGCGGGCGCAAGGCGCGCGCAGGCCAGGCCAAGCGCAGGCGGCGAGGTTGGCTTCACCGAACCTCGCCCGGACTTGCATCAGGCCGTGCGCAGGCGCGCGCACGGCTGGCCGAGGCTGCAGCGGGCTGCGCGCGGGCGGCGCGCAGACAGCCAGACTTGGCGAGGTTGGGCGCACCGAACCTCGCCAAGACCAGTGGACCGTGCGCAGGCGCGCGCGCGGTCAGGTGTCTTGCCGCGGAAACGGCGGGCGCGCACAGGCGCGCGGGCCAGGCTTGGGCGCGCGCGGGCTCAGCGCCAATGAGGCGCGCGGCACTTGGGCGTGCGGTCAGGCGGGCGGAAGACAGGCGCCGAACCAAGGGACCAGCGGCCAGACCATGGCACATGGCGCTGCTGGCTGGTCTGGACACGCGGGCGGACAAGCTTCCAGCCTGCTGGGCGGCGCTGCTGGCTGGTCTGGACACACGGGCGGACAGGGATCCAACCTGCTGGGCGGCTGGAATGGCAAAGCCAATTGGGCTGGCTGACATGGCAAATCTGGTTGGCTGACTTGGCAGCCAGCACATGGAGGACTCAAGAAGTAGTTGCTGAGATGGTTAAGTTAGTTGAGAGGTTGGAACGAACTAACTAAATTAGTTGGGGAGTTAGGGGGTTGCAACCAATTCGGGTAAGGAGTTAGGCTCCAAACCTTGACCTATAAAAAGGTTTGGGTTAGGGCCGAATGAGGGTGATAAAAAAGGGAGCTAAGTGAGTGACTTAGTGAGCTATTTTGGGAAGTCCTTAGAGTCCTTGTAATCAGCCAAGGCTGAAGTAAGTAGGCCACTTAGGAGGAGCCTAAGTTCTGGCCGAGTGAGGGACTTGGGGTTCCAAGGGGATTGTGCTAGCGCCGGGTGAAGGCAAGTGCAGTCCACGGCCAAAGGGAGGTTTGGCCGGGCCAATGTGTGGGCCAAGGAGGGTTTTGGGGTTAGCTTGAGTCCTTGTGAGTGGGCAAAGCTATGCTCTCGGCTTGTGAGAGTAATTACTTGTGTTTTGAGTGAATACAAGTCCCTTTCCCTTCATCCTCATGTCTTACATTGTATTGGGTGTTTGAGGGGTTTCGGCCAAGTGTCAAAAGGTCTGAAACAAAGGTGCATGCGGGCTGATCCTGACGAAAAGAAGTGCACGAGGCTGAGCTAGGAAAAGAAGGCCAAGATTCCTGGTTGCCGCACACCGTGAGCGAGGGAATTAGAAAAAAATCGGTTGCCCTATTCCGACCCCACAAAGGTGTGACACCCAGCTTTTTCCTTTAAGATCTTAACCCTTTTATTTAGGTAGGCCCAAGCCACAACACATCTCCCATCATGACCATCAAATTCACATCCAACGGCCATAATCCTACTCCAGATCGATTCCCGTCGCGTCTGGACGCGCACCCGTACCGACTTCAACGCCTCTGTCTCAAGCCCCTATGCAACCATCCCGTCTCCAACTCTAACCCTAACCCTAACACTAACCCTAATCCCCAAATAAATCGAACCCAATTCCCGTAAACCCTAATCCAATTTGGTCTCCAGTACCTTCTGTTCTCCGGGAAGCCAAGACGACGACGACGATGGCGTCCACCGCCGAAGACGACGAGCGCGACGCCGCCGTCTACGACGAAGATGACGACGACGACTCTGACGATGGCGTCGACTCCGACGAGGAGTACGACGACGACGTCGTCGCCGACGGCCACTTGGCGGCGCCGCCTGCCCCTCCGCCCCCCGCCGCTGCCGCAGACCAGCAAATACTCCGTTCCTCCTCCTCCTCCTCCGTCCCCAATCCTAACCGAAATCCTTCCGCCTCCTTTCCCAACCCCCAGAACGGCGCCGGCGGCGGGGCCTGGGGCGTCGCCTTCGTGGCCTCTCCCGACGGAAAGCGCCAGAGGATCTCCCCTCCGGGGGAGGAGAGGAAGCCCCCGGCGGTGGCGTACGACGAGTCGCGGCGCATATTCCAGAAGCTATGGACGGATGCGGACGAGATCACGATTCTGCAAGGGTTCTTGGAGTTCACGTCGCAGCGAGGGACGACGCACGCCAACTACCAGCACGACACGGGGCCCTTCTACGACCAGATCAAGAGCCGCCTTCAGCTGGAATTCAACAAGAACCAGCTGGTCGAGAAGCTCCGCCGCCTGAAGAAGAAGTACCGCAACATGGTAAGCCGGATCGCGGCCGGGAAGGAGTTTGTCTTCAAGAGCCCCCACGACAAGGCTACCTTCGAGATCGCCAGCAAGATCTGGAGCCCCAGCTTCAAGAAGACCCGCAACCGGGACTCCTGCAATGCGCCCAACCTCCAGCTTCAAGAAAGAAGCAATCTTGTCCCCGTCCAGGTCGCCGAGGACGTCGCGCTGAGCTCCGATCAGATGATGTCGATGTCTCGGAGAAAGAGATCGGATGGAGAGGTGGCGCGGGAGATGGAGGTGGCCGTGGCTACTCCGGTGGTCTTTGTCCCCGTGGTACAGCAGACGCCATGCGCATCCGCTCCGATCCAAATGCCAGTCTTATCGAGCAGACAGTGAAGAGCTGCCTCTCGCCTTTGTTCAAGGAACTGCTTCAATATGCCATTGGAGGGCCGTGTGTGCCGGGAGGGGCTGGTGATGGGGGAGCGGCGCTGAATCCTCTTCTGCTGAGCAGTGCGGGCGGCTCAGGGCAGTGCAGGTGGACGAGAAGTGGAGAGAGCAGCAGATTCTGGAGCTGGAGGTGTACTTGAAGCGGGTGGAGCTTGTTCATGAGCAGGTAAAATCGAAACTTGAGGAGCTTAGGTCGATGGGGAGCAGCTGATCAGCGGTTTTCTTCACAGAAAAAAAAAGAAAAGAAAAAAACTTGATGCTTAAGCTGTCATACTTTTACTAATTTATGGTAGCATGTTAGATCTTCTTTGTTTTGTTGAAAGGTATAGAGAACATTTGAAACAATGCTGCTTTTCTTTTTCTTTTTCCTATTTTTCTTTTTTCTTTTTCTTTTCATCCTTTGTTTATAAAATCCTCTCCTTTCTGTGAGTTTTCTTTGAGTTCAGTTTCTTTGGTTGCTGTGGTCCAAAACTTTCATAAACAATGAACTGGAGGAATCCTGGAAAGAGAAGGGGTGAGAACAGCTATCATTTGTGTATATATTCAA